>NW_024748418.1:0-52400 GCF_018991925.1 Homarus americanus
TGTCTGACCTGCTGGTGTAGGAGGACCAATATGTCAGACCTGCTGGTGTAGGACTAATATGTTTGACCTGCTGGTGTAGGACTAATTTGTCTGACTTGCTGGTGTAGGGATAACCAATATGTCTGACCTGCTGGTGTGGGACTAATATGTTTTGATGCTGGTGTAATAATTTGTCTGACCTGCTGGTGTAGGAGGACCAATATGTCTGACCTGCTGGTGTAGGATTAAAATGTTTGTCCTGCTGGTGTAGGACAAATATGTTTGACCTGCTGGTGTAGGACTAATGTAGGACTAATATGTTTGACCTGCTGGTGTAGGACTAATATGTTTGACCTGCTGGTGTAGGAGTACCAATATGTTTGACCTGCTGGTGTAGGACTAATATGTTTGACCTGCTGGTGTGGGACTAATTACTCTGACCTCCTGGTGTAGGAGGACCAATATGTCTGACCTACTCGTGTAGGGCTAATTTTTCTGACCTGCTGGTGTCGGTGGACCAATATGTCTGACCTGCTGGTGTAGGACTAATATGTTTGACCTGCTGGTGTAAGACTATTATGTTTGACCTCCTGGTGTAGGAGGACCAAAATGTCTGACCTGCGGGTGTAGGACTAATATGTTTGACCTGCTGGTGTAGGACTAATATGTTTGACCTGCTGGTGTAGGAGGACCAATATGTCTGACCTACTCGTGTAGGGCTAATTTTTCTGACCTGCTGGTGTCAGTGGACCAATATGTCTGACCTGCTGGTGTAGGACTAATATGTTTGACCTGCTGGTGTAAGACTATTTTGTTTGACCTCCTGGTGTAGGAGGACCAAAATGTCTGACCTGCGGGTGTAGGACTAATATGTTTGACCTTCTGGTGTAGGACTAATTTGTCTGGCCTGCTGGTGTAGGAGGACCAATATGTATGACCTGCGGGTGTAGGACTAATATGTTTGACCTTCTGGTGTAGGACTAATTTGTCTGACCCGCTGGTATAGGAGGACCAATATCCTCCTATACCAGCAGGTCAGACAAATTAGTCTGACCTGCTAGTGTAGGACTAATATGTTTGACCTGCTGGTGTATGACTGGAATGTTTGACCTGCTGGTATAGGAATAATATGTTTGACCTGATGGTGTAGGACTAATATGTTTGACCTGCTGGTTGTAGGAGGACCAATATGTCTGACCTGCTGGTGTAGGACTAATATGCTTGATTTGCTGGTGTAGGTCTAATTTGTCTGACCTGCTGGTGTAGGAGGAACAATATGTCTGGCCTGATGGTGTAGAAGGACCAATATGTCTGACGTGCTCATGTAGGACTAATATGTTTGACCTGCTCGTGTAAGACTAATATGTTTGACATGCTGGTGTAGGACTAATATGTTTGATCTACTGGTGTAGGACTAATATTTTTGACCTGCTGGTGTAGGTCTAATTTGTCTGACCTTCTGGTGTAGGAGGACCAATATGTCTGGCCTGATGGTGTAGAAGGACCAATATGTCTGACCTTCTCGTGTAGGACTAATATGTTTGACCTGCTGGTGTAGGACTAATATGTTTGACAAGCTGGTGTAGGATTAATATTTTTGATCTGCTGGTGTAGGACTAATATGTTTGACCTGCTGGTGTAGGACTAAAAAGTCTGACCTGCTGGTGTAGGATTAATATGTTTGACCTGCTATTGCAGGACTAATATATTTGACCTGCTGGTGTAGGACAAATATGTTTGACCTGCTGGTGTAGGACTAATATGTTTGACCTGTTGGTGTAGGACTAATATGTTTGACCTGCTGGTGTAGGAGGACCAATATGTTTGACCTGCTGGTGTTGGACTAATATGTTTGACCTGCGGGTGTAGGACTAATTTGTCTGACCTGCTGGTGTAGGAGGACCAATATGTCTGACCTACTCGTGTAGGGCTAATTTTTCTGACCTGCTGGTGTCGGTGGACCAATATGTCTGACCTGCTGGTGTAGGACTAATATGTTTGACCTGCTGGTGTAAGACTATTATGTTTGACCTCCTGGTGTAGGAGGACCAAAATGTCTGACCTGCGGGTGTAGGACTAATATGTTTGACCTTCTGGTGTAGGACTAATTTGTCTGACCTGCTGGTGTAGGAGGACCAATAAGTATGACCTGCTGGTGTAGGACTAATATGTTTAACCTGCTGGTATAGGAGGATATTGGTCCTCCTATACCAGCGGGTCAGACAAATTAGTCTGACCTGCTAGTGTAGGACTAATATGTTTGACCTGCTGATGTATGACTGATATGTTTGACCTGCTGGTGTAGGACTAATATGTTTGACCTGTTGGTGTAGGACTAATATGTTTGACCTGCTAGTGTAGGACAAATATGTTTGACCTGCTGGTGTAGGAGGACCAATATGTCTGACCTGCTGGTGTAGGACTTATATGCTTGATCTGCTGGTGTAGGTCTAATTTGTCTGACCTGCTGGCGTAGGAGGACCAATATGTCTGGCCTGATGGTGTAGAAGGACCAATATGTCTGACGACGTGCTCGGCCTGATGGTGTAGAAGGACCAATATGTCTGACGTGCTCGTGTAGGACTAATATGTTTGACCTGCTGGTGTAAGACTAATATGTTTGACATGCTGGTGTAGGACTAATGTTTGATCTGCTGGTGTAGGACTAATATGTTTGACCTGCTGGTGTAGGTCTAATTTGTCTGATCTTCTGGTGTAGGAGGACCAATATGTCTGGCCTGATGGTGTAGAAGGACCAATATGTCTGACCTGCTCGTGTAGGACTAATATGTTTGACCTGCTGGTGTAGGACTAATATGTTTGACATGCTGGTGTAGGACTAATGTGTTTGATCTTTTGGTGTAGGACTAATATGTTTGACCTGCTGGTGTAGGACTAATATGTTTGACCTGCTGGTGTAGGACAAATTTGTCTGACCTGCTGGTGAAGGAGGACCAATATGCATGACCTGCTGGTGTAGGACTAATATGTTTGACATGCTGGTGTAGGACTTATATGTTTGATCTGGTTATGTAGGACGAATATGCTTGACCTACTGGTGTAGGACTAATATGTTTAACCTGCTGGTGTAGGAACAATTTGTCTGACCTGCTGATGTAGGAGGACCAATATGTCTGACCTGCTGGTGTAGGACTAATATCTTTGACCTGCTGGTGTAGGACTATTATCTTTGAGCAGCTGGTGTAGGACTAATATGCTTGACCTGCTGGGGTAGGACTAATATGTTTGACCATCTGGTGTAGGACTAATATGCTTGACCTGCTGGTGTAGGACTAATATGTTTGACCTGCTGGTGTAAGAGGACAAATATGTCTGACCTGCTGGTGTAGGACTAATATGTTTGACCTGCTGGTGTAGGACTAATATGTTTGACCTGCTGGTGTAGGACTAATATGTTTGACCTTCTGGTGCAGGACTAAAATGTTTGACTTTTTTTTTTTTTTTAAGGGGATTAACCCACCTGGGCACAGGTCACTGAACCACATCGGGGCCTGGGGGGCGAAAATTTAATAATAATAATAGTAATTCATAGTAAATAAAATTTAAAATAAAAAGTAAAATAAAATAATAATAACAATAATAATAATAATAATAACATTGTAATAATGATAATAAACAAAAAAGAATAATAATCAATAGTTAGAAACGCTATATGTACAGTATGTTGTCTTGTTAATAGTAAGAGAAATAATTGAGATCCTGCAATTGTGTGTAAATGAGGCAGAAAGACAGATCAGCAACCTGGGACTTGGTCACAAAATTCGTGATGCCATATGGCAGCAGGGTCTACCATTAGCCAACACATTATGCTTCCAATATCTTCCCAGGTGGTAGTTCCTCCCTGTTTGATATCTGTCTATTGCCTACTACCTGCTGGTGTAGGAGGACCAATATGCCTGACCTGCTGGTGTAGGACTAATATGTTTGACATGCTGGTGTAGGACTAATATGTTTGATCTGCTTATGTAGGACTAATATGTTTGACCTGCTGGTGTAAGGACTAATATGTTTGACCTGCTGGTGTAAGGACTAATATATTTAACCTGCTGGTGTAGGAAAAATTTGTCTGACCAGCTGGTGTCGGAGGACCAATAACTCTGACCTGCTGGTGTAGGACTAATATGTTTGACCTGCTGGTGTAAGACTAATATGTTTGACCAGCTGGTGTAGGACTAATATGCTTGACCTGCTGGTGTAGGACCAATATGTTTGACCTGCTGTTGTAGGAGGAACAATATGTCTGACCTACTGGTGGAGGACTAATATGTTTGACCTGCTGGTGTAGGACTAATATGTTTGACCTGCTGGTGTAGGAGGACCAATATGTTTGACCTGCTGGTGTAGGACTAATATGTTTGACCTGCTGGTGTAGGACTAATTTGTCTGACCTGCTGGTGTAGGAGGACCAATATGTCTGACCTGCTCGTGTAAGGCTAATTTCTCTGACCTGCTCGTGTAGGGCTAATTTGTCTGACCTGCTGGCTGTCGGTGGACCATATCTCTGACCTGCTGGTGTAGGACTAATATGTTTGACCTGCTGGTGTAAGACTATTATGTTTGACCTCCTGGTGTAGGAGGACCAAAATGTCTAACCTGCGGGTGTAGGACTAATATGTTTGACCTGCTGGTATAGGAGGATATTGGTTCTCCTATACCAGCGGGTCAGACAAATTAGTTTGACCTGCTAGTGTAGGATTAATATGTTTGACCTGCTGGTGTAGGTCTGATATGTTTGACCTGCTGGTGTAGGACTAATATGTTTGACCTGCTGGTGTAGGACTAATATGTTTGACCTGTTGGTGTAGGAGGACCAATATGTCTGACCTGCTGGTGTAGGACTAATAAGCTTGATCTACTGGTGTAGGTCTAATTTGTCTGACCGGCTGGTGTACGAGGACCAATATGTCTGGCCTGATGGTGTAGAAGGACCAATATGTCTGAGGTGCTCGTGTAGGACTAATATGTTTGACCTGCTGGTGTAGGAATAATATGTTTGACATGCTGGTGTAGGACTAATATGTTTTATCTGCTGGTGTAGGACTAATATGTTTGACCTGCTGGTGTAGGTCTAATTTGTCTGACCTGCTGGTGTAGGAGGACCAATATGTCTGACCTGATGGTAAAGAAGGACCAATATGTCTGACCTGCTCGTGTAGGACTAATATGTTTGACCTGCTGGTGTAGGACTAATATGTTTGACATGCTGGTGTAGGACTAATATGTTTGATCTGTTCGTATAAGACTAATATGTTTGACCTGCTGGTGTTGGAATAATATGTTTAACCTGCTGGTGTAGGACTAATTTGTCTGACCTGCTGGTGTAGGACTAATTTGTCTGACCTGCTGGTGTAGGAGTACCAATATGTCTGACCTGCTGGTATAGACTAATATGTCTGACCTGCTGGTGTAAGACTATTATTTTTGACCTGCTGGTGTAGGACTAATTTGTCTGACCTTCTGGTGAAGGACTAATATGTTTGACCTGCTGGTGTAGGAATAATTTGTCTGATCTGCTGGTGTAGGAGGACCAATATGTCTGACCTGCTGGTATAGGACTAATATGTTTGACCTGCTGTTGTAGGACAAATTTGTCTGACCCGCTGGTGTAGGAGGACCAATATGTCTGACCTGCTGGTGTAGGACTAATATGCTTGACCTGCTGGTGTAGGACTAATTTGAAAGACCTGCTGGTGTAGGAGGACCAATATGTCTGACCTGCTGATGTAGGACTAATATGTTTAACCTGCTGGTGTAGGAATAATATGTTTGACCTGCTGGTGTAGGAGGAAAAATATGTTTGACCTGCTGGTGTAGGAAGACCAATATGTCTGACCTGCTGGTGTTGGGCTAAATTGTCTGACCTGCTGGTGTAGGAGGACAAATATGTCTGACCTACTGGTGTAGGACTAACATGTCTGACCTGCTGGTGTAGGACAAATATGTTTAACCTGCTGGTATGGGAGGATATTGGCTCCTCCTATACCAGCGGGTCACACAAATTAGTCTGACCTGGTAGTGTATGACTAATATGTTTGACCTGCTGGTGTAGGACTGATATGTTTGACCTGCTGGTGTAGGACTAATTTGTTTGACCTGCTGGTGTAGGACTAATATGTTTGACCTGCTAGAGTAAGACTAATTGTTTGACCTGCTGGTGTAGGACTAATATGTTTGACCTGCTGGTGTAGGACTAATTTGTCTGACCTGCTGGTGTAGGAGGACCAATATGTCTGGCATGATGGTGTAGAAGGACCAATATGTCTGACCTGGTCGTGTAGGACTAATATGTTTGACCTGTTGGTGTAGGACTAATATGTTTGACATGCTGGTGTAGGACTAATATGTTTGATCTGCTGGTGTAAGACAAATTTGTCTGACCTGCTGGTGTAGGAGGACAAATATGTCTGACCTGTTGGTGTAGGGCTAATTTGCCTGACCTGCTGGTGTAGGAGAACCAATATGTCAGACCTGCTAGTGTAGGATTAATATGTTTCACCTGCTGGTGCATGACAAATTTGTCTGACCTGCTGGAGTAGGATAACCAATATGTCTGACCTGTTGGTGTAGGACTAATATGTTTGACCTGCTGGTGTAGGACTAATATCTTTGACCTGCTGGTGTAGGACTATATGTTTGACCTGCTGGTGTAGGACTAATATGTTTGACCTGCTAGTGTAGGACTAATATGTTTGACCTGCTGGTGTAAGACAAATTTGTCTGACCTGCTGGTGTAGGAGGACAAATATGTCTGACCTGTTGGTGTAGGGCTAATTTGCCTGACCTGCTGGTGTAGGAGAACCAATATGTCAGACCTGCTAGTGTAGGATTAATATGTTTCACCTGCTGGTGCATGACAAATTTGTCTGACCTGCTGGAGTAGGATAACCAATATGTCTGACCTGTTGGTGTAGGACTAATATGTTTGACCTGCTGGTGTAGGACTAATACTGCTGGTGTGGACCTATATTGACCTGCTGGTGTAGGACTAATATGTTTGACCTGACCTAATATATGCATTGCTGACTAATATGTTTGACTTGCTGGTGTGGGACTACTATGTTTGACCTGCTGGTGTAGGACTAAATGTTTGACCTGCTGGTGTAGGACTAATATGTTTGACCTGCTGGTGTAGGACTTATATTTTGACCTTTTGGTGTAGGACTAATATGTTTGACATGCTGGTGTAGGACTAATATGTTTGATCTGCTTGTGTAGGACTAAACTGCTTGACCTGCTGGTGTAGGACTAATATGTTTAACCTGCTGGTGTAGGAATAATTTGTCTGACCTGCTGGTGTAGGAGGACCAATAAGTCTGACCTACTGGTGAAGGACTAATATGTTTGACCTGCTGGTGTAGGACTAATATGTTTGACCGGCTGGTGTAAGACTAATGTGCTTGACCTGCTGGTGTATTACAAATATGTTTAACCTGCAAGTGTAGGAGGACCAAAATGTCTGACCTGCTGGTGTAGGACTAATATGTTTGACCTGCTGGTGTAGGACTAATATGTTTGACCTGCTGGTGTAGGAGGACCAATATGTTTGACCTGCTGGTGTTCGACTAATATGTTTGACCTGCTGGTGTAGGACTAATTTGTCTGACTTGTTGGTGTAGGATAACCAATATGTCTGACCTGCTGGTGTAGGACTAATATGTTTGACCTGCTGGTGTAGCAGTAATTTGTCTGACCTGCTGGTGTAGGACTAATATGTTTGACCTGCTGGTGTAGCAGCAATTTGTTTTACCTGCTGTTGCAGGACTAATATGTTTGACCTGCTGGTGTAGGACTAATATGTTTGACCTGCTGGTGTAGGAGGACCAATATGTTTGACCTGCTGGTGTAGGACTAATATGATTGACCTGCTGGTGTAGGACTAATTTTTCTGACCTGCTGGTGTAGGAGGACCAATATGTTTGACCTGCTCGTGTAGGGCTAATTTGTCTGACCTGCTGGTGTCGGTGGACCAATATGTCTGACTTGCTGGTGTAGGACTAATATGTTTGACCTGCTGGAGTAGGAGGACCAATATGTCTGACCTGCTGGTGGAGGACTAATATGTTTGACCTGCTGGTGTAGGACTAATATGTTTGACCTGCTGGTGTAGGAAGACCAATATGTTTGACCTGCTGGTGTAGTACTAATATGTTTGACCTGCTGGTGTAGGACTAATTTGTCTGACCTGCTGGTGGAGGAGGACCAATATGTCTGACTTGCTCGTGTAGGACTAATATGTTTGACCTGCTGGTGTAAGACGATTATGTTTGACCTCCTGGTGTAGGAGGACCAAAATGTCTAACCTGCGGGTGTAGGACTAATATGTTTGACCTGCTGGTATAGGAGGATATTGGTCCTCCTATACCAGCGGGTCAGACAAATTAGTCTGACCTGCTAGTGTAGGATTAATATGTTTGACCTGCTGGTGTAGGACTGATATGTTTGACATGCTGGTGTAGGACTAATATGTTTGACCTGCTGGTGTAGGGCTAATTTGTGTGACCTGCTCGTGTAGGGCTAATTTGTCCGACCTGCTGGCTGTCGGTGGACCAATATGTCTGACCTGCTGGTGTAGGACTAATATGTTTAACCTGATGGTGTAAGACTATTATGTTTGACCTGCTGGTGTAGGACTGATATGTTTGACCTGCCGGTGTAGGATTAATATGTTTGACCTGCTGGTGTAGGACTAATATGTTTGACCTGCTCGTGTAGGACTAATATGTTTGTCCTGCTGGTGTAGGAGGACCAATATGTCTGACCTGCTGGTGTAGGAGTAATAAGCTTGATCTGCTGGTGTAGGTCTAATTTGTCTGACCTGCTGGTGTAGGAGGACCAATATGTCTGGCCTGATGGTGTAGAAGGACCAATATGTCTGACCTGCTCGTGTAGGACTAATATGTTTGACCTGTTGGTGTAGGACTAATATGTTTGACATGCTGGTGTAGGACTAATATGTTTGATCTGCTGGTGTAGGACTATTATGTTTGACCTGCTGGTGTAGGTCAGATTTGTCTAACCTGCTGGTGTAGGAGGACCAATATGTCTGGCTTGATGGTAAAGAAGGACCAATATGTCTGACCTGCTCGTGTAGGACTAATATGTTTGACATGCTGGTGTAGGACTAATATGTTTGATCTGCTGGTGTAGGACTAATATGTTTGACCTGCTGGTGTTAGACTAATATGTTTAACCTGCTGGTGTAGGACTAATTTGTCTGACCTGCTGGTGTAGGAGGACCAATATGTCTCACCTGCTGGTGTAGGGCCAATATGTCTGACCTGCTAGTGTAGGACCAATATGTCTGACCTGCTGGTGTAGGATTAATATGTCTGACCTGCTGGTGTAGGACCAATCTCTCTGACCTGCTGGGGTAGGACTAATATGTTGACCTGCTGGTGTAGGACTAATATGTCTGACCTGCTGGTGTGGGACTAATATGTTTGACATGCTGGTGTAGGATTAATATGTTTGACCTGCTGGTGTAGGAATAATATGTTTGACCAGCTGGTGTAGGACTAATATGCTTGACCTGCTGGTTTGTGGACTAATATGTTTGACAAGCTGGTGTAGGACCTATTCATAAATGTTGTTTGACCTGCTGGTGTAGGACAAATATTGACCTGCTGGTGTGGGGACTAATATGTGACTTGCTGGTGTAGGACTAATATGTTTTGACCTGCTGGTGTTGGACTATATGTTTGACCTGCTGGTGTGGATATGTTTTGACCTGCTGGTGTGGGACTAATATTTTTGACCTTTTGGTGTGGGACTAATATGTTTGACCTGCTGGTGTAGGACTAAAATGTTTGACCTGCTGGTGTAGGACTAATTTGTCTGAAGGCTGGTGTAGGAGGACCAATATGCCTGACCTGCTGGTGTAGGACTAATATGTTTGACATGCTGGTGTAGGACTAATATGTTTGATCTGCTTGTGTAGGACTAAACTGCTTGACCTGCTGCTGTAGGACTAATATGTTTAACCTGCTGGTGTAGGAATAATTTGTCTGACCTGCTGGTGTAGGAGGACCAATAAGTCTGACCTGCTGGTGTAGGACTAATATGTTTGACCTGCTGGTGTAAGACTAATATGTTTGACCAGCTGGTGTAAGACTAATGTTCTTGACCTGCTGGTGTAGGACTAATATTTCTGACCTGCTGGTTTAGCACTAATATTGTTGACCTGCTGGTGTAGGACTAATATGTTTGACCTGCTGGTGTAGGAGGACACATTTGTCTGACCTGCTGGTGTAGGGCTAATTTGTCTGACCCGCTGGTGTATGAGGACCAATATGTCAGACCTACTGGTGTAGGACTAATATGTTTCACCTGCTGATGAATGACTAATTTGTCTGACCTGCTGGTGTAGGATAACCAATATGTCTGACCTGCTGGTGTAGGATTAATATGTTTGAAATGCTGGTGTAGGACTACTTTGTCTGACCTGCTGGTATAGGAGGCCTCATATATCTGACCTGCTGGTGTAGGACTAAAATGTTTGACCTGCTGGTGTAGGAATAATATGTCTGACCTGCTGGTGTAGGAGGACCAATATGCCTGACCTGCTGGTGTAGGACTAATATGTTTGACATGCTGGTGTAGGACTAATATGTTTGATCTGCTTGTGTAGGACTAAACTGCTTGACCTGCTGCTGTAGGACTAATATGTTTAACCTGCTGGTGTAGGAATAATTTGTCTGACCTGCTGGTGTAGGAGGACCAATAAGTCTGACCTGCTGGTGTAGGACTAATATGTTTGAGCTGCTGGTGTAGGACTAATATGTTTGACCAGCTGGTGTAAGACTAATGTTCTTGACCTGCTGGTGTAGGACTAATATGTTTAACTTGCTAGTGTAGGAGGACCAATATGTTTGACCTGCTGGTGTACGACTAATCTGTTTGACCTGCTGGTGTAGGACTAATTTGTCTGACCTGCTGGTGTAGGACTAATTTGTCTGACCTGCTGGTGTAGGAAGACCAATATGCCTGACCTGCTGGTGTAGGACTAATATGTTTGACATGCTGGTGTAGGACTAATATGTTTGATCTGCTTGTGTAGGAATAATTTGTCTGACTTGCTGGTGTAGGATAACCAATATGTCTGACCTGCTGGTGTAGGACTAATATGTTTGACCAGCTGGTGTAGCAGTAATTTGTCTGACCTGCTGGTGTAGGACTAATATGTTTGACCTGCTGGTGTAGCAGTAATTTGTCTGACCTGCTGGTGTAGGATTAATTTGTTTTACCTGCTGTTGCAGGACTAATATATTTGACCTGCTGGTGTAGGACTAATATGTTTGACCTGCTGGTGTAGGACTCATATGTTTGACCTGCTGGTGTAGGACTAATATCTTGACCTGCTGGTGTAGAGACTAATATGTTTGACCTGCTGGTGTAGGGGAGGAGGACCAATATGTTTGACCTGCTGGTGTAGGACTAATATGTTTGACCTGCTGGTGTGGGGCTAAGTGCACTGCAAGCCTGCTGGTGTAGGAGGACCAATATGTTTGACCTGCTCGTGTAGGGCTAATTTGTCTGACCTGCTGGTGTCGGTGGACCAATATGTCTGACTTGCTGGTGTAGGACTAATATGTTTGACCTGCTGGAGTAGGAGGACCAATATGTCTGACCTGCTGGTGGAGGACTAATATGTTTGACCTGCTGGTGTAGGACTAATATGTTTGACCTGCTGGTGTAGGAGGACCAATATGTTTGACCTGCTGGTGTAGTACTAATATGTTTGACCTGCTGGTGTAGGACTAATTTGTCTGACCTGCTGGTGTAGGAGGACCAATATGTCTGACTTGCTCGTGTAGGGCTAATTTGTCTGACCTGCTCGTGTAGGGCTAATTTGTCTGACCTGCTGGCTGTCGGTGGACCAATATGTCTGACCTGCTGGTGTAGCACTAATATCTTTGACCTGGTGGTGTAAGACTATTATGTTTGACCTCCTGGTGTAGGAGGACCAAAATGTCTAACCTGCGGGTGTAGGACTAATATGTTTGACCTGCTGGTAGGACTAATATGTTTGACCTGCTGGTGGACAATTTGTCACTGTGAGGACCAATGACCTTGGTGTAGGACTAATATGTTTGACCTGCTGGTGGAGGATATTGTCACCAGAGGAGACAAATACCCTGCTGGTGTAGGACTAATATGTTTGACCTGCTGGTGTAGGACTAATATGTTTGACCTGCTGGTGTAGGACCAATATGTTTGACCTGCTGGTGCAGGACTAATATGTTTGACCTGCTGGTGTAGGACTAATTTGTTTGACCTGCTGGTGTAGGAGACCAATATGTCTGACCTGCTGGTGTAGAGGACTAATATGTCTTGACCTGCTGGTGTAGGGACTAATTGTCTGACCTGCTGGTGTAGGAGCCAATATATTTGACCTGCTGGTGAGGACTAATATGTTTCACCTGCTGGTGTAGGACTAATTTGTTTGACCTGCTGGTAGGGAACCAATATGTCTGACCTGCTGGTTGTAGGACTAATATGTTTGAACTGCTGGTGTAGGACTAATTTGTCTTGACCTGGGTGGTAGGAGGACCAATATATCTGACCTGCTGGTGTAGGACTAATATGTTTGACCTGCTGGTGTAGGACTAATATGTTTGACCTGCTGGTGTAGGACTAATATGTTTGACCTGCTGGTGTAGGACTAATATGTTTGACCTGCTGGTGTAGGACTATGTTTGACCTACTGTGTAGCATATATGTTTGACCTGCTGGTGTAGGACTAATATGTTTGACCTGCTGGTGTAGGACTAATATGTTTGACCTTCTGGTGTAGGACTAATATGTTTGACCTGCTGGTGTAGGACTAATATGTTTGACCTGCTGGTATAATATGTCTGACCTGCTGGTGTAAGGACCAATATGTCTGACCTGCTGGTGTAGGACTATGTTTGACCTGCTGGTGAGGAGACCAATATGTCTGACCTGCTGGTAGGACTAATATGTTTGACCTGCTTATGTGACTAATATGCTTGACCTGCTGGTGTAGGACTAATATGTTTGACCTGCTGGTGTAGGACTAATATTTTGACCTGCTGGTGTAGGACAAATGTTTGACCTGCTGGTGGAGGACTAATATGTCTGACCTGCTGGTGTAGGGCTAATTTCCTGACCTGCTGGTGTGGAGGACCAATATGTCTGACCTGCTGGTGTAGGACAATATGTTTGACCTGCTGGCATATGGCAATTGTCACCTGCTGGTGTAGGATAACCAATATGTCTGACCTGCTGGTGTAGAACTAATATGTTTGACCTGCTGGTGTAGGACTAATTTGTCTGACCTGCTGGTGTAGGAGCCAATATGTCTGACCTGCTGGTGTAGGACTAATATGTTTGACCTGCTGGTGTAGGACTATATGTTTGACCTGCTGGTGTAGGACTATATGTTTGACCTGCTGGTGTGGACTAATATGTTTGACCTGCTGGTGTAGGACTAATATGTTTGACCTGCTGGTGTGGAGACTAATATGTTTGACCTGCTGGTGTAGGACTAATATGTTTGACCTGCTGGTGTGGACTAATTTGTCTGACCTGCTGGTGTAGGAAGACCAATATGCCTGACCTGCTGGTGTAGGACTAATATGTTTGACCTGCTGGTGTAACTAATATGTCTGACCTGCTGGTGTAGGAGGACCAATATGTTGACCTGCTGGTGTAGGATAATATGTGTACTTGTGAGGACTAATATGTTGACCTGCTTGTAGTAGGACCAATATGTCTGACCTGCTGGTGTGGATAATTAACCTGTGGAATCTGGGTGCAAGTCTGCCTGATGTAGGACTAATATGTTTGACCTGCTGGTGTGGACTAATATGTTTGACCTGCTGGTGTGAGGACTAATATGTTTGACCTGCTGGTGTAGGACTAATATGTTTGACCTGCTGGTGTAGGACTAATATGTTGACCTGCTGGTGTGGAGACCAATATGTCTGACCTGCTGGTGTAGGACTAATAGCTGATCTGCTGGTGTAGGACTAATATGTTTGACCTGCTGGTGTAGGACTAATTTGTCTGACCTGCTGGTGTAGAGGACCAATATGTCTGACCTGATGAGACGGATAATATGTTTGACCTGCTGGTGTAGGAATAATATGTTTGACCTGCTGGTGTAGGAGGACCAATATTTTGACATGCTGGTGTAGGACTAATATGTTTGATCTGCTGGTGTAGGACTAATATGTTTGACCTGCTGGTGTAGGATATATGTTTAACCTGCTGGTGTAGGACTAATTTGTCTGACCTGCTGGTGTGGGAGGACCAATATGTCTGACCTGCTGGTGTAGGACTAATATGTTTGACCTGCTGGTGTAGGACTAATATGTTTGACCAGCTGGTGTAGGACTAATGTGACCTGCTGGTGTAGGACTAATATGTTTGACCTGCTGGTGTGGGGACAAATATGTCTGACTGCTGGTGTAGGACTAATATGTTTGACCTGCTGGTGTGAGACTAATATGTTTGACCTGCTGGTGTAGAAGGACCAATATGTTTGACCTGCTGGTGTAGGGCTAATTTGTCTGACCTGCTGGTGTGAGGACCAATATGTCAGACCTGCTGGTGTAGGACCAATATGTCTGACCTGCTGGTGTAGGACTAATATGTTTGACCTGCTGGTGTAGGACTAATTTGTCTGACCTGCTGGTGTAGGAGGACCAATATGTCTGACCTGCTGGTGTAGGACTAATATGTTTGACCTGCTGGTGTAGGACTAATATGTTTGACCTGCTGGTGTAGGACTATGTTTGACCTGCTGGTGTAGGACTAATATGTTTGACCTGCTGGTGTAGGACTAATATGTTTGACCTGCTGGTGTAAGGACTAATATGTTTGACTCTTTTAGGACAATATGTTTGACCTGCTGGTGTGAATAATTTGTCTGACCTGCTGGTGTAGGAGGACCAATATGCCTGACCTGCTGTGGAGGACTAAAATGTTTGACATGCTGGTGTATGACTAATAATGTTTGATCTGCTTATGTAGGACTAATATGTTTGACCTGCTGGTGTAGGACTAATATGTTTAACCTGCTGGTGTAGGACTAATTCGTCTGACCTGCTGGTGTAGGAGGACCACTGACCTGCTGGTGTAGGACTAATATGTTTAACCTGCTGGTATGACTAATATGTTTGATCTGCTTATGTAGACTAATATGCTTGACCTGCTGGTAGGACTAATATGTTTAACATGCTGGTGTAGGTCAATTTGTTTGACCTGCTGGTGTAGAGGACCAATATGTCTGACCTGCTGGTGTAGGACTAATATGTTTGACCTCCTGGTGTAAGACTAATATGTTTACCTGCTGGTGTAGGGGGACAAATATGTCTGACCTGCTGGCGTGGGACCAATATGTTTGACCTGTTGGTGTAGGACTAATATGTTTGACCTGCTGGGTGTAGGAGGACCAATTTGTCTGACCTGCTGGTGATAAACTCAATATGTCTGACCTGCTGGTGTAGATTAATATGTTTGAAATTCTGTGTAGGACTACTTGTTCTGACCTGCTGGGTAGAGGCCCAATATATCTGACCTGCTGGTGTAGGACTATGTTTGACCTGCTGGTGTAAGACTAATTTGTCTGACCTGCTGGTGTAGAAGAACCAATATGCCTGACCTGCTGGTGTAGGACCAAAATTTTGACATGCTGGTGTAGACTAATATGTTTGATCCTTATGGTGACTAATATGCTTGACCTGATGGTGTGACTAATATGTTTAACCTGCTGGTGTAGGAATAATTTGTTTGACCTGCTGGTGTAGGGAGAACCAATATGTCTGACCTGCTGGTGTAGGACTAATATGTTAGACCTGCTGGTGTAGGCTAATATGTTTGACCTGCTGGTTAGACTAATATGTAACCTGCTGGTGTAGGACTAATTTGTCTGACCTGCTGGGGTGGAGGACCAACATGTCTGACCTGCTGGGTGTAGGGCCAATATGTCTGACCTGCTGGTGTAGGACTAATATGTCTGACCTGCTGGTAGGATTAATATGTCGACCTGCTGGTGTAGCACCAATCTCTCTGACCTGCTGGTGTCGGACCAATATGTCTGACCTGCTGGTGTAGGACTATGTTTGACCTGCTGGTGTAAGACTATTATTGTTTGACCTGCTGGTGTAGACCAATTTGTCTGACCTGCTGGTGTAGGACTAATATGTTTGACCTGCTGGTGTAGGAACTAATATGTCTGACCTGCTGGTGTAGGACCAATTTCTCTGACGCTGGTGTAGAACATATGATCGACCTGCAGGTAGGACTAATATGTCTGACCTGCTGGTGTAAGACTATTATTTTTGACCTGCTGGTGTAGGACTAATTTGTCAGACCTGCTGTGTAGGACTAATATGTTGACCTGCTGGTGTAGGAATAATTTGTCTGACCTGCTGGTGTAGGAGGACCATGTCTGACCTGCTGGTATAGGACTAATATGTTTGACCTGCTGTTGTAGGACAAATTTGTCTGACCTGCTGGTAGGAGGACCAATATGTCTGACTGGATTATGCTTGACCTGCTGGTGTAGGACTAATATGTTTGACCTGCTGTGTAGGAGAATTATATGTTTGACCTGCTGGTAGGAGGACCAATATGTTTTACCTGCTGGTGATGGGCTAATTTGTCTGACCTGCTGGGTAGGAGGACCAATGTCTGACCTGCTGGTGTAGGACTAATATGTTGCCCTGCTGGTGTAGGACTAATTGAATGACCTGCTGGTGTAGGAGAACAATATGTTTGACCTGCTGTTGTAGGATAAATTTGTCTGACCTGCTGGTAGACTAATATGTTTAACCTGCTGTGTAGGAATAATTTGTTTGACCTGCTGGTGTAGAGGACCAATATGTCTGACCTGCTGGTGTAGGACTAATATGTTTGACCTGCTGGTGTAGGAGGAATAATATGTTTGACCTGCTGGTGTAGGAGGACCAATATGTCTGACCTGCTGGTGTAGGACTAATATGTTTGAACCTGCTGGTTTAGGAATAATTTGTTTGACCTGGTGGAGGACAATATGTCTGACCCGTAGGACTAATGTTTGACCTCCTGGTGTAGACTAATATGTTTGACCTGCTGGTGTAGGACTAATATGTCTGACCTGCTGGTGTAGGACTAATATGTTTGACCTGTTGGTGTAGGACTAATATGTTTGACCTGCTGGTAGGAGACTAATATGTCTGACCTGCTGGGGAGATATGTTTGACCAGCTGGTGTAGGACTAAATTTTGACCTGCTGTGTAGGACTAATATGTTTGACCTGCTGGTGTAGGACTAATATGTTTGACCTGCTGGTGTAGGACTAATATGTTTGACCTCTGTAGGACCAATATGTCTGACCTGCTGGTGTAGGACTAATATGTTGACCTGCTGGTGACAATTGTTGACCTGCTGTAGGAGGACAATATGTTGACCTCTGCTGGGAAATATGTTGACCGTGTGTGGAAAATATGTGACCTCTGTAGGACTAATATGTTTGACCTGCTGGTGTGCTAATTGTCTGACCTGCTGGTAGGAACAATATGTTACCGCTGTGACTAGGTGAAATTTGACCTGCTGGTAGGAACAATAACCTGCTGGTCAAATTGCTCTGTGAGGACCAATATGTCTGACCTGCACAAGCTGGTGTGGAAAATGTTTGACCTGCTGTGTAGGAACCATATGTCTGACCTGCTGGTGTAGGACTAATATGTTTAACCTGCTGGTTAGAACAATTTGTTTGACCTGCTGGTGTAGAGGACCAATATGTCTGACCTGCTGGTGTAGGACTAATATGTTTGACCTGGTGGAAGTTTACCTGCGGTGTAGGACAATAGCTGACCTGCTGGGTAGGACAAATGTTTGACTGCTGGTGGGACAATATGTTTGACCTGGGTGAGAGGACCAATGTCTGACCTGCTGGTGTAGGAATATGTACCGCTGGTGTAGGAAATATGTTTGACCGCTGGTAGGACTAATGTTTGACCTGCTGTAGACATGTTTGACCTGCTGGTGTAGGACTAATATGTTTGACCCAAGGTAGGAGACCAATATGTTTGACCTGCTGATGGGACTATGTTTGACCTGCTGGTGTAGGACTAATATGTTCGACCTCCTGGTGTGAGGACCAATATGTTTAACCTGCTGGTGTAGGACTAATATGTTTGACCTGCTGGTATAGGAGGATATTGTCTTCCTATACTGGGGCGACAAATAGTCTGACCTGCTAGTGTAGGACATATGTTTGACCTGCTGGTAGGACTAATATGTTTGACCTGCTGGTGTAGAGGAATAATATGTTTGACCTGCTGGTGTAGGGAGGACCAATATGTTTGACCCTGGGTAGGACTAATATGTTTGACCTGTTGTAGGACTAATATGTTTGACCTGCTGGTGTAGGAGGAATAATATGTTTGACCTGGTGGTGTAGGAGGACCAATATGTCTGACCTGCTGGTGTAGGACTAATATGTTTGACCTGCTGGTTAAGGAATAATTGTTTGACCTGCTGGTGTAGGAGGACCAATATGTCTGACCGGTATAGGAATAATATGTTTGACCTCCTGGTGTAGGACAATATGTTTGACCTGCTGCAGGAGGACAAATATGTCTGACCGCTGGCGTAGGACTAATATGTTTGACCTGCTGGTAGGACTAATATGTTTGACCTGCTGGTGGAGGACCAATATGTCTGACCTGCTGGTGTAGGAATAATATGTTGACCTGGTGTAGGACTAATATGTTTGACCTGGTGTAGGACTAATAGGTTTGACCTTCTGGTTTAGGACTAATATGTTTGACCTGCTGGTGTAGGACTAATATATTTGACCTTCTGGTGCAGGACTAAAATGTTTGACCTGCTGGTGTAGTACTAATTTGTCTGACCTGCTGGTGTAGGAGGACCAATATGTCTGGCCTGCTGGTGTAGAAGGACTAATATGTCTGACCTGCTGGTGTAGGACAAATTTGTCTGACCTGCTGGTGTAGGAGGCCCAATATATCTGACCTGCTGGTGTAGGACTAATATGTTTCACCTGCTGGTGTATGACTAATTTGTCATGACCTGCTGGTGTAGGAGAACCAATATGTTTGAAGTGCTGGTGTAGGACTAATATGTTTGACCTGCTGGTGTAAAGGCCCAATATATCTAACCTGCTGGTGTAGGACTAATATGTTTGACCACTGGTGTGAGACTAATATGTTTGACCTGCTGGTGTAGGACTAATATGTTTGACCTGCTGGTATAGGACTATATGTTTGACCTACTGTTGTAGCATTTATATATCTGACCTGCTGGTGTAGGACTAATATGTTTCACCTGCTGGTGTATGACTAATTTGTCTGACCTGCTGGTGTAGGATAACCAATATGTCTGACCTGCTGGTGTAGGACTAATTTGTCTGACCGCTGGTGTAGGAGGACCAATATGCCTGACCTGCTGGTTTAGGACTAATATGTTTGACCTGCTGGTGTAGGACTAATATGTTTGACCTGCTGGTGTATTACTAATATGTTTGACATTCTGGTGTAGGACTAATATGTTTGACCTGCTGGTATAGGACTATATGTTTGACCTACTGTTGTAGCATTTATATGTTTGACCTGCTGGTGTAGGACTAATATGTTTGACCTGCTGGTGTAGGACTAATATGTTTGACCTTCTGGTGTAGGACTAATATGTTTGACCTGCTGGTGTAGGACTAATATGTTTGACCTGATGGTGTAGGACTAATTTGTCTGACCTGCTGGTGTAGGAGGACCAATATGCCTGATCTGCTGTTGTAGGACTAATATGTTTGACCTGCTGGTGTAGGACGACAAATATGTCTGACATGCTGGTGTAGGACTAATATGTTTGATCTGCTTATGTAGGACTAATATGCTTGACCTGATGGTGTAGGACGAATATGTTTGACCAGCTGGTGTAGGACTAATATTTTTGACCTACTGGTGTAGGACTAATATGTTTGACCGGCTGGTGTAGGAGAACCAATTTGTCTGACCTGCTGGTGTAGGGCTAATTTGTCTGACCTGCTTATGTATGAGGACCAATATGTCAGACCTACTGGTGTAGGACTAATATGTTTCACCTGCTGGTGTATGACTAATTTGTCTGACGTGCTGGTGTAAGATAACCAATATGTCTGACCTGCTGGTGTCGGATTAATATGTTTGAACTTCTGGTGTAGGACTAATTTGTCTGACCTGCTGGTATAGGATGCCCAATATATCTGACCTGCTGGTGTAGGACTAATATGTTTCACCTGCTGGTATATGACTAATTTGTCTGGACTGCTGGTGTAGGATAATAATATATGGGCACTTTCACTGGTGTAGCATTAATATGTTTGAACTGCTGTGTTGGACTATTTGTCTGACCTGCTACTGGTGTGGGAAATACCCAATATATGCAACCTGCTGGTGTAGGACTAATATGTTTGATCTGCTGGTGTAGGACTATGTTTTGACCTTCTGGGTGTGAGACTAATATGTTTGACCTGCTGGTGTAGGACAAATATGTTTGATCTGCTGGTGTAGGACTTATTTGTCTGACCTGCTGGTGTAGGAGGACCAATATGCCTGACCTGCTGGTGTAGGACTAATATGTTAGACATGATGTTGTAGGACTAATATGTTTGATCTGCTTATGTAGGACTAATATGCTTGACCTGCTGTTGTAGGACTAATATGTTTAACCTGCTGGTGTAGGAATAATTCGTCTGACCTGCTGGTGTAGGAGGATCAATATGTCTGACCTACTGGTGTAGGAATAATTTGTTTGACATGCTGGTGTAGGACTAATATGTTTGACCAGCTGGTGTAGGACTAATATGCTTGACCTGCTGGTGTAGGACTAATATGTTTGACCTGCTGGTGTAAGAGGACAAATATTTCTGACCTGCTGGTGTAGTACTAATATTTTTGACCTGCTGGTGTAGGACTAATATGTTTGACCTGCTGGTGTAGGAGGACACATTTGTCTGACCTGCTGGTGTAGGGCTAATTTGTCTGACCTGCTGGTGTATGAGGACCAATATGTCAGACCTACTGGTGTAGGACTAATAAGTTTCACCTGCTGGTGTATGACTAATTTGTCTGACCTGCTGGTGTAGGATAACCAATATGTCTGACCTGCTGATGTAGGATTAATATGTTTGAAATGCTTGTGTAAGACTACTTTGTCTGACCTGCTGGTATAGGAGGCCCAATATATCTGACCTGCTGGTGTAGGACTAAAATGTTTGACCTGCTGGTGTAAGACTAATTTGTCTGACCTGCTGGTGTAGGAGGACCAATATGCCTGACCTGCTGGTGTAGGACTAAAATGTTTGACATGCTGGTGTATGACTAATATGTTTGATCTGCTTATGTAGGACTAATGTGCTTGACCTGCTGGTGTAGGAATAATATGTTTGACCAGCTGGTGTAGGAGTAATATGTTTGACCAGCTGGTGTAGGACTAACATGTTTGACCTGCTGGTGTAGGACTAATATGTTTGACCTGCTGGTGTAGGACTAATATGTTTGACCTGATGGTGTAGGACTATTATATTTGACCTCCTGGTGTAGGTGGACCAAAATGTCTAACCTGCGGGTGTAGGACTAATATGTTTGACCTGCTGGTATAGGAGGATATTGGTCCTCCTATACCAGCGGGTCAGACAAATTTGTCTGACCTGCTAGTGTAGGATTAATATGTTTGACCTGCTGGTGTAGGATAACCAATATGTCTGACCTGCTGGTGTAGGACTAATATGTTTGACCTGCTGGTGTAAGACTAATTTGTCTGACCTGCTGGTGTAGGATTAATATGTTTGAAATGCTGGTGTAGGACTACTTTGTCTGACCTGCTGGTATAGGAGGCCCAATATATCTGACCTGCTGGTGTAGAACTAATATGTTTGACCTGCTGGTGTAAGACTAATTTGTCTGACCTGCTGGTGTAGGAGGACCAATATGCCTGACCTGCTGGTGTAGGACTAAAATGTTTGACATGCTGGTGTAGGACTAATATGTTTGATCTGCTTATGTAGGACTAATATGCTTGACCTGATGGTGTAGGACTAATATGTTTAACCTGCTGGTGTAGGAATAATTTGTCTGAAGTGCTGGTGTAGGAGAACCAATATGTCTGACCTGCTGGTGTAGGACTAATTTGTTTAACCTGCTGGTGTAGGAATAATTTGTTTGACCTGCTGGTGTAGGAGGACCAATATGTCTGACCTGCTGGTATAGGACTAATATGTTTGACCTCCTGGTGTAGGACTAATATGTTTTACCTGCTGGTGTAGGAGGACCAATATGTCTGACCTGCTGGCGTAGGACTAATATGTTTGACCTGTTGGTGTAGGACTAATATGTTTGACCTGATTGTGTAGGAGGACCAAAATGTCTTACCTGCGGGAGTAGGACTAATATGTTTGACCTGCTGTTTTAGGAGGATATTGGTCCTCCTATACCAGCGGGTCAGACAAATTAGTCTGACCTGCTAGTGTAGGATTAATATGTTTGACCTGCTGGTGTAGGACTGATATGTTTGACCTGCTGGTGTAGGACTAATATGCTTGACCTGCTGGTGTAGGACTAATATGTTTGACCAGCTGGTGTAGGACAAATATTTTTGAACTACTGGTGTAGGACTAATATGTTTGACCGGCTGGTGTAGGAGAACCAATTTGTCTGACCTGCTGGTGTAGGGCTAATTTGTTTGACCTGCTTGTGTATGAGGACCAATATGTCAGACCTACTGGTGTAGGACTAATATGTTTCACCTGCTGGTGTATGACTAATTTGTCTGACCTGCTGGTGTAAGATAACCAATATGTCTGACCTGCTGGTGTCGGATTAATATGTTTGAACTTCTGGTGTAGGACTAATTTGTCTAACCTGCTGGTATAGGATGCCCAATATATCTGACCTGCTGGTGTAGGACTAATATGTTTCACCTGCTGGTATATGACTAATTTGTCTGGACTGCTGGTGTAGGATAACCAATATGTCTGACCTGCTGGTGTAGCATTAATATGTTTGAACTGCTGTGTTGGACTAATTTGTCTGACCTACTGGTGTAGGAGGCCCAATATATCTGACCTGCTGGTGTAGGACTAATATGTTTGATCTGCTGGTGTAGGACTAATATGTTTGACCTTCTGGTGTAGGACTAATATGTTTGACCTGCTGGTGTAGGACAAATATGTTTGATCTGCTGGTGTAGGACTTATTTGTCTGACCTGCTGGTGTAGGAGGACCAATATGCCTGACCTGCTGGTGTAGGACTAATATGTTAGACATGATGGTGTAGGACTAATATGTTTGATCTGCTTATGTAGGACTAATATGCTTGACCTGCTGTTGTAGGACTAATATGTTTAACCTGCTGGTGTAGGAATAATTCGTCTGACCTGCTGGTGTAGGAGGACTAATATGTCTGACCTACTGGTGTAGGAATAATATGTTTGACCTGCTGGTGTAGGACTAATATGTTTGACCAGCTGGTGTAGGACTAATATGCTTGACCTGCTGGTGTAGGACTAATATGTTTGACCTGCTGGTGTAAGAGGACAAATATTTCTGACCTGCTGGTTTAGCACTAATATTTTTGACCTGCTGGTGTAGGACTAATATGTTTGACCTGTTGGTGTAGGAGGACACATTTGTCTGACATGCTGGTGTAGGGCTAATTTGTCTGACCTGCTGGTGTATGAGGACCAATATGTCAGACCTACTGGTGTAGGACTAATATGTTTCACCTGCTGGTGTATGACTAATTTGTCTGACCTGCTGGTGTAGGATAACCAATATGTCTGCCCTGCTGGTGTAGGATTAATATGTTTGAAATGCTGGTGTAGGACTACTTTGTCTGACCTGCTGGTATAGGAGGCCCAATATATCTGACCTGCTGGTGTAGGACTAAAATGTTTGACCTGCTGGTGTAAGACTAATTTGTCTGACCTGCTGGTGTAGGAGGACCAATATGCCTGACCTGCTGGTGTAGGACTAATATGTTTGACATGCTGGTGTATGACTAATATGTTTGATCTGCTTATGTAGGACTAATATGCTTGACCTGCTGGTGTAGGACTAATATGTTTAACCTGCTGGTGTAGGACTAATATGTTTGATCTGCTTATGTAGGACTAATATGCTTGACCTGATGGTGTAGGACTAATATGTTTAACCTGCTGGTGTAGAATAATTCGTCTCACCTGCTGGTGTAGGACTAATATGTTTGACCAGCTGGTGTAGGATTAATATGCTTGACCTGCTGGTGTAGGACTAATATGTTTGACCAGCTGGTGTAGGATTAATATGCTTGACCTGATGGTGTAGGACTAATATGTTTAACCTGCTGGTGTAGAATAATTCGTCTCACCTGCTGGTGTAGGACTAATATGTTTGACCAGCTGGTGGTGTGGGACTAATATGTTTGACCTGCTGGTGTAGGACTAATATTTTTTGACATGCTGGTGTGGAACTAATATGTTTTGATCTGCTGGTGTGGGACTAATATGTTTTGACCTGCTGGTGGGAACTAATATGTTTAACCTGCTGGTGTAGTAGGACCAATATGTCTGACCTGCTTGTGTAGGGCTAATTTGTCTGACCTGCTTGTGTAGGAGAACCAATATGTCAGACCTGCTTGTAGGACTAATATGTTTCACCTGCTGGTGTATGACTAATTTCTCTGACCTGCTGGTGTCGGATAACCAATATATCTGACCTGGTGGTGTAGGACTAATATGTTTGAACTGCTGGTGTAGGACTAATTTGTCATGACCTGCTGGTGTAGGAGAACCAATATGTTTGAAGTGCAGGTGTAGGACTACTTTGTCTGACCTGCTGGTATAGGAGGCCCAATATGTCTGACCTGCTGGTGTAGGATTAATATGTCTGACCTGCTGGTGTAGGACCAATCTCTCTGACCTCCTGGTGTAGGATCAATATGTCTGACCTGCTGGTGTAGGACTAATATATCTGACCTGCTGGTGTAAGACTATTATGTTTGACCTGCTGGTGTAGGACGAATTTGTCTGACCTGCTGGTGTAGGACTAATATGTTTAACCTGCTGGTGTAGGACTAATTTGTCTGACCTGCTGGTGTAGGACTAATATGTTTGACATGCTGGTGTAGGATTAATATGTTTGACCTGCTGGTGTAGGACTAATATGTTTGACCAGCTGGTGTAGGACTAATATGCTTGACCTGCCGGTTGTAGGACTAATATGTTTGACCAGCTGGTGTAGGATTAATATGCTTGACTTGCTGGTGTAGGACAAATATGTTTGACCTGCTGATGTAGGAGAAGAAATATGTCTGACCTGCTGGTGGAGGACTAATATGTTTGACTTGCTGGTGTAGGACTAATATGTTTGACCTGCTGGTGTAGGACTATATGTTTGACCTGCTGGTGTAGGACTAATATGTTTGACCTGCTGGTGTAGGACTAATATTTTTGACCTTTTGGTGTAGGACTAATATGTTTGACCTGCTGGTGTAGGACTAATATGTTTGACCTGCTGGTGTAGGACTAATTTGTCTGACCTGCTGGGGTAGGAGGACCAATATGCCTGACCTGCTGGTGTAGGACTAATATGTTTGACATGCTGGTGTAGGACTAATATGTTTAATCTGCTTGTGTAGGACTAAACTGCTTGACCTGCTGCTGTACGACTAATATGTTTAACCTGCTGGTGTAGGAATAATTTGTCTGACCTGCTGGTGTAGGAGGACCATTAAGTCTGACCTGCTGGTGTAGGACTAATATGTTTGACCTGCTGGTGTAGGACTAATATGTTTGACGAGCTGGTGTAAGACTAATTTGCATGACCTGCTGGTGTAGGACTAATATGTTTAACTTGCTAGTGTAGGAGGACCAAAATGTCTGACCTGCTGTTGTAGGGCTAATATGTTTGACCTGCTGGTGTAGGACTAATGTGTTTGACCTGCTGGTGTAGGAGGACCAATATGTTTGACCTGCTGGTGTACTACTAATATGTTTGACCTGCTGGTGTAGGAATAATTTGTCTGACCTGCTGGTGCAGGAGGACCAATATGTCTGACCTGCTGGTGTAGGACTAATATGTTTGACCTGCTGGTGTAGGACTAATTTGTCTGACTTGCTGGTGTAGGATAACCAATATGTCTGACCTGCTGGAGTAGGACTAATATGTTTGACCTGCTGGTGTAGCAGTAATTTGTCTGACCTGCTGGTGTAGGACTAATATATTTGACCTGCTGGTGTTAGACTAATATGTTTAACCTGCTGGTGTAGGACTAATTTGTCTAACCTGCTGGTGTAGGAGGACCAATATGTCTGACCTGCTGGTGTAGGGGCAATATGTCTGACCTGCTAGTGTAGGACTAATATGTTTGACCTGCTGGTGTAGGACTAATATGTTTGACCTGCTGGTGTAGGACTAATATAATTGACCTGCTCGTGTAGGGCTAATTTGTGTGACCTGCTCGTGTAGGGCTAATTTGTCCGACCTGCTGTCTGTCGGTGGACCAATATGTCTGACCTGCTGGTGTAGAACTAATATGTTTGACCTGATGGTGTCAGACTATTATGTTTGACCTCCTGGTGTAGGAGAACCAAAATGTCTAAGCTGCGGGTGTAGGACTAATATGTTTTACCTGCTGGTGTAGGACTAATATGTTTGACCTGCTGGTGTAGGAGGACCAATATGTCGGACCTGCTGGTGTAGGACTAATAAGCTTGATCTGCTGGTGTAGGTCTAATTTGTCTGACCTGCTGGTGTAGGAGGACCAATATGTCTGGCATGCTGGTGTAGAAGGACCAATATGTGTAGGACTAATATGTTTGACCTGCTGGTGTAGGACTAATATTTTTGACATGCTGGTGTAGGACTAATATGTTTGATCTGCTGGTGTAGGACTAATATGTTTGACCTGCTGGTGGTAGACTAATATGTTTAACCTGCTGGTGTAGGACTAATTTGTTTGACATGCTGGTGTAGGTCTAATTTGTCTGACCTGCTGGTGTAGGAGGACCAATAGGTCTGGCCTACTCGTGTAGGACTAACATATTTGACCTGCTCGTGTAGGACTAATATGTTTGACATGTTGGTGTAGGACTAATATGTTTGATCTGCTGGTGTAGGACTAATATGTTTGACCTGCTGGTGTAGGACTAATTTGTCTGACCTGCTGGTGTAGGAGGACCAATATGTCTTTCAGGGAGTAGGACTAATATGTTTGACCTGCTGTTATAGGAGGATATTGGTCCTCCTATACCAGCGGGTCAGACAAATTAGTCGACCTGCTAGTGTAGGATTAATATGTTTGACCTGCTGGTGTAGGACTGATATGTTTGACCTGCTGGTGTAGGACTAATATGTTTGACCTGCTGGTAGGAGGACCAATTTGTCTGACCTGCTGGTAGAAACCAATTTGTTCGACCTGCTGGTAGGGCTAATTTGTCTGACCTGCTTGTGTATGAGGACCAATATGTCAGACCTACTGGTGTAGACAAATATGTTTCACCTGCTGGTGTGACTAATTTGTCTGACCCTGCTGGTGTAGGATAACCAATATGTCTGCCCTGCTGGTGTAGGATTAATATGTTTGAAATGCTGGTGTAGGACTACTTTGTCTGACCTGCTGGTATAGGAGGCCCAATATATCTGACCTGCTGGTGTAGGACTAAAATGTTTGACCTGCTGGTGTAAGACTAATTTGTCTGACCTGCTGGTGTAGGAGGACCAATATGCCTGACCTGCTGGTGTAGGACTAATATGTTTGACATGCTGGTGTATGACTAATATGTTTGATCTGCTTATGTAGGACTAATATGCTTGACCTGCTGGTGTAGGACTAATATGTTTAACCTGCTGGTGTAGGACTAATATGTTTGATCTGCTTATGTAGGACTAATATGCTTGACCTGATGGTGTAGGACTAATATGTTTAACCTGCTGGTGTAATAATTCGTCTCACCTGCCGGTGTAGGACATATGTTTGACCAGCTGTAGGATTAATATGCTGACCTGGTGTAGGACTATGTTTGACCAGCTGGTGTAGGATTAATATGCTTGACCTGCTGGTGTAGGACTAATATGTTTGACCAGCTGGTGTAGGACTAATATGTTTGACCTGATGGTGTAGGACCAATATGTTTGACCTGCTGGTGTAGAACATCCGTCTCACCTGCTGGTGTAGGACTAATATGTTTGACCTGCTGGTGTAGGATTAATATGCTTGACCTGCTGGTGTAGGGACTATGTCTGACCTGCTGGTGTAGGAGGACAAATATGTCTGACCTGCTGGTGTAGGACTAATATGTTTGACCCAAGGTAGGACTAATATGTCTGACCTGCTGGGTGTAGAGACCATATGTCTGACCTGCTTGTGGAGCTAATATGTCTGACCGCTTGTGTAGGGAGAACCATATGTCAGACCTGCTTTGTGAGGACTAATATGTTTAACCTGCTGGTGTAGGACTAATTTGTCTGACCTGCTGGTGTAGGATAACCAATATGTCTGACCTGCTGGTGTAGGACTAATATGTTTGAAACTGCTGGTGTAGGACTAATTTGTCTGACCTGCTGGTGTGGGAGAACCACATGTCTGACCTGCTGGTAGGACTAATATGTTCCGACCTGCTGGTATAGGAGGCCCATATCCGACCCGCTGGTGTAGGAATAATATGTCTGACCTGCTGGTAGCACCACTCTCTGACCTGCTGGTGTCGGACCAATATGTCTGACCTGCTGGGAAATTAATATGTCTGACCCTGCTGGTGTAAGACTAATATGTTTGACCTGCTGGTGACTAATATGTCTGACCTGCTGGTAGAAGACTAATATGTTTAACCTGTTGTGTAGGACTAATTTGTCTGACCTGCTGGTGTAGGACTAATTTGTCTGACCTGCTGTGTAGGAGTACCAATATTTCTGACCTGCTGGTGAGACCATATGCTGACCTGCTGGTGTAATCACCCTCTGACATGCTGGTGTAGGAACAATATGACTGACCTGCAGGTGTAGGACTACGTCTGACCTGCTGGTAAAAGAATATTATTTTGACCTGCTGTGTAGGACTAATTTGTCAGACCCTGGTGTAGGACTAATATGTTTGACCTGCTGGTGTAGAATAATTTGTCTGACCTGCTGGTGTGGGAGGACCAATATGTCTGACCTGCTGGTATAGGATTAATATGTTTGACCTGCTGTTGTAGGACAAATTTGTCTGACCTGCTGGTGTAGGAGGACCAATATGTCTGGACCTGCTGGGTGTAGGATTAATATGCTTGACCTGCTGGTGTAGGACTAATATGTTTGACCTGCTGGTGTAGGAGAATTATATGTTTGACCCTGGTGTAGGAGGACCAATATGTTTTACCTGCTGGTGATGGCAGCTTGTTCTGACCTGCTGGTGTAGGAGGACCAATGTGTCTGACCTGCTGGTGTAGGACTAATATGCTTGCCCTGCTGGTGTAGGACTAATTTGAATGACCTGCTGGTGTAGGAGGAATAATATGTTTGACCTGCTGTTTGTAGGATAAATTTGTCTGACCTGCTGGTGTAGGACTAATATGTTTAACCTGCTGGCTTTAGGAATATTTGTTTGACCTGCTGGTGTAGGAGGACCAATATGTCTGACCTGCTGGTGTACGACTAATATGTTTGACCTGCTGGTGTAGGAGGAATAATATGTTTGACCTGCTGGTGTAGGAGGACCAATATGTCTGACCTGCTGGTGTAGGACTAATATGTTTAACCTGCTGGCTTTAGAATAATTTGTTTGACCTGCTGGTGTAGGAGACCAATATGCTGACCTGCTGGTGTAGGACTAATATGTTTGACCTCCTGGTGTAGGACTAATATGTTTTACCTGCTGGTGTAGAGACAAATATGTCTGACCTGCTGGCGTAGGACTAATATGTTTGACCTGTTGGTGTAGACTAATATGTTTGACCTGATGGTGTAGGAGGACCAGTGTCTGACCTGCTGGTGTAGGAAAGTATGTTTGACCAGCTGGTAGAGTAATATGTTTGACCAGCTGGTGTAGGACTAACATGTTTGACCTGCTGGTGTAGGACTAATATGTTTGACCTGCTGGTGTAGGACTAATATGTTTGACCTGATGGTGTAAGACTATTATGTTGACCTCCCTGGTGTAGGTGGACCAAAATGTCTAACCCAGACGAGGTATTGATTCAACTGCAGGAGAGATATTACTCTCCAATGCTGCAATCAGCTCAAATTGTATGACCAGCCGTTCATAATATGTCTGACCTGTGAAGGAACAATATGTTTATTACCTGGTAAGACTAATTTGTCTGACCTGCTGGGCGAGACTAAGAGCAATGCCACTGTCTAATCTGACGGTATAGGAGCCCAATATATCTGACCTGCTGGTGTAGAACTAATATGTTTGACCTGCTGGTGTAAGACCAATTATGTTGACCTGCTGGGTGGAGTGAGACCAATATGCCCAGACTGCTGGGTGTAGGACTAAAATGTTTGACATGCTGGTGTAGGACTAATATGTTGATCTACTTATGCAGGACTAATATACTTGACCTGATGGTGTAGACCAATATGTTTAACCTGTTGTGTAGGAATAATTTGTTTGACGTGCCGGTGTAGGGAGAACCAATATGTTCGACCTGCTGGTAGGACTAATATGTTTAACACCTGCTGGTGTAGGAACAATTTGTTTGACCTGCTGGTGTAGGAGACCAATACGCAGACCTGCTGGTATAGACTAATATGTTTGACCTCCTGGTGTGAGGACTACATGTTTTACCTGCTGGGTGCAGGAGACAAATATGTCTGACCTGGCTGGCGTAGAACTCCAATATGTTTGGACCTGTTGGTGAAGGACCAATATGTTTGGACCTGATTGTGAGGGAGGACCAAATGTCTTACCCACAAAACAATATGTTTGACCTGTGTTGAGTAAAACCCAACCACCCAAAAACACCCAGTAAGACTAATAAGTTTGACATGCTGGTGCAGACCAATATGTTTGACCTGCTGCAGGACTACAACTCTGACCTGCTGTGATAAATATAGCCTAACCTGCCATGGTATAGAACCAATTGTCTGAATCCGCTGGTGTAGGGCCAATATGTCTGACCAAGCTTGTGTAGGAGACCACATGTCAGACCTACTGGTAGAAAATAAACATGTCTCACCCAAGTGTATGACAAAAATGTCTGACCTGCCGGTAAGATAACCAATATGTCTGACCTGCTGGTGTCAGACCAATCTCTCTGAACTTGGTCAGGACCAATTGTCTGACCTGCTGCGATAGGACCCAATATATCTGACCTGCTGGTTAAGACTAATATGCTTCACCTGCTGGTATATGACTAATTTATCTGACCCTCAGCTGGATGTAACCAATACGTTCTTCTAAGTAAAAGTAGCACTAATATGTCTGAACTGCTGTGCTGACTAATTTGTCTGACCTACTGCAGGAGCACCAAACATCTTCACCCGCCGGTAGGACCAATATGTCTGATCCGTTGCAGGACCAATATCTCTGACATCTGGTGTAGAACAACATGACTGACCCGCTGCGTAGGACTAATATGTCTGACCTGCCGGTGACTAATACTAACCTCCCTAAAGACCAATATGCTCGACCTGCTGGTGTAGACTAATATGTTAGACATGATGGTGTAGGAATAATATATCTGACCTCTTACGTAGTGACCAATATGCCTGACCTGCTGTAGGACCAATATGTTTAACCTGCTGGTGGAAAAATTCGTCTGACCTGGTTAGCAGGAGATCAATATGTCTGACCTACTGGTAGGAACAATATGCTGACCTGCTGGTGACCATAACCACAACCAAACAACCCCAAAGACTAATATGAATGACCTGCTGGTGTAAGAGGCAACAACATTCTGACCTGCCGGTATAGCACTAATATTTTAACCCTAAGGTGGCACCAATATGTTTGACCTGCTGGGTCAGGAGGACACACCACCCAACTAATATGTCTGACCTGCTGAACAAAACCCAACGGTAGGACTGACCATGTCTCACCTGCTGGTAAAAACCACTTGTCCAACCTGTTGCAGGATAACCAATAATCGACCTGCTGGTAGGACTAATATGCTTCAAATTCTGCAGGACTAATTTGAATCGACCTGCTGTGCTAGAGGAACAATATATCTGACCTGCTGTTGAAGGACTCAAATGTCTGACCTGCTGGTGTAAGACAATTTGTCTGACCTGCTGGTGTAAGGACCAATATACCTGACCTGCTGGTGTAGGGAATAATATGTTTGACATGCTGGTGTATGACTAACATGTCTGACCCGCTATGTAGACTAATATGCTTAACCTGCCTGGTGTAGGAATAATATGTCTAACCTGCCGGTGCAGGGACCAAAATATGTCTGACCTGCTTGTAGTGACCAATATGCTTTTAACTCCATGGTAGAGACTAATATGTTTAACCTAAGCAGGGTAGGAAGAAAACATGTCTCACCCGCTGCGAGGACTAATATGTTTGACCAGCTAAAGGTAGACTAATATGCTTTACCTTGATGGTGCAGAGGACCAACATGTCTCGACCAGCTGGTGTAGGAATAACATGCTTGACCAGCTGGTGCAGGACTAATATACTTGACCAGCTGGTGTAGGACTAATATGCTTGACCGATGGTCAGACCAATATGTTTAACCCTGCTGGGTGAGAACAATACGCCCCCAATCTGCTGCGTAGGACTACACACCACAAAACACCCCACAAACCCCAAACAAAACACCAAACCAAATGCTTGACCCAAGGTGTAGACTAATATGTTTGACCTGCTGGCAGTAGACCAATATGTCTTGACCTGCTGCGTAAGACTAATATGCCTGACCTCCTTGCAGTAGAAAACCAAAATACCAACCTGCTGTAGGACTAATAAGCTTCACCTGCTGGTGCATGACTAATTTCTCCTGACCAGCGGGTCAGAAACCAAATATCTGACCCTGCTAGTGTAGGACTAATATGTTGAACCGCTGGGTAGGACCAATATGTCAATGACCCCGGTGCAGGAAACCAATATGTTTGAAATCCAGGTGTAGACTACTTTGTCCGACCTGCTGGCATAGGAGCCCACTACCCAAAATATATCTGACCTGCTGGTGTAGCACAAATCTCTTGACATGCTGGTGTAGGAACAATATGTCTGACCTTGCTTATGCAGGACTAATATGCCTGACCTATTGGTAAGACTATTGTTCCCTAACCCGCTGGTGTAGGACTAATTTGTTCGACCTGCTATGTAGAGAACCACTGCGCAGGACCATTATGTTCAACCCACAGCATTATTAGCCTGACCTGAATCTGCTGGTCGGACTAACGACCTGCTGGTGCATTACGAGTCTGGACCCGCTGGTAAGACTATTACGTTTGACCTGCTGGTAGGACTAATTTGTCTGACCTGCTGCTGGGTAGACGGTAGGACCATAACAATTCTCTGACATGCTGTAGAACACTGACCTGCAGGCAACGCTGACCTGCTGTAATTATTTTTGACCCACAGTAGACTAATTTGTCAGACCTGGTAGGACTAATATTATGTTTGGACTCAGAATAACGAAAGATGACCACAAGTTCGACCTGCTGGTATAGACTAATCATGTTTGACCTGGTTGCAAGGACAAATCTATTGACCTGCTGGGTAGACCAATATGTCTAACCTGCTGGTGTAGGATTAATATGCTTCGACCTGCTGGTGAAGGACCATTACTATTTGACCTGCTGGTGTAGGCAATTAATATGTTTGACCAGTGCAGGAGGTGAACCTGGGCCACACCCAGATGGGCCAATGGTCTGACCAGAGGAAACCTGCTGTAGGACTAATTGAACAACCAGCTGGTGTAGGAGGAATGACATTGACCTGCTGTTGTAGGATAACGTCTGACCTGGTAGACTAATATGTTTAACCGCTGGCTTAGGAATAATTTACCAACCACAAACACCCCACACCAAACGTTTGACCTGGGTAGTAGGAGGACCAATATACTGACCTACAGACACAGAACCAAAAACACAAACACACCACAACAAACACACCCAAGACCAATATGTTTTACCTGCTGGAACCAACACCAAACCAAACACGTAGGACTACTAAGCAGACCTAAGGTAGAGACCAAATTGACCTGCTGGTAGAACAATATGTTTGACCAGCTGGAAAAAAACCAAACAACAAACCTGCTGGCACTGACCATCGATTGACCAAGCTGGGTAGGACCAATATGCTTGACCTGATGGTGTAAGACTAATATGTTTGACCAACCAAAACAACAAACCACAAAAACCCCAAAAAAACACAACCAACCCAACAAACTACTGGTGTAAGAAACCGACCAATATGTCTGACCCCAACACCCAAACCCAAAAACCAACCACCCAAACAAACAAAACCACCACCCCACACACACCCCAAACACCAACAAACCAAGACAATTGTCACCTGGTGCAGGCTAACATACCACCCCAAAAAAAACAAAACACACAAACACAACCCGATGGTGTAGGATCACGTTTAACCTGCTGGTAGGAACAATATGTACCACCACAATTGACCTGCTGGTGAAAGAACTCCAGAATGTTTGACTAAGGTAGGAGGACCAATCTAACCTGAGTTAGCAGACCACTATGTTTGACTGGTGTAGGATCATTATACATCTAAGGTGTAGAGGACAAATAAGTCTGACCTGTTAGCGTAGGACTATTATATTGACCGGTAGGACAATATAAGTTTGACCTGACGTAGGACTAATATGTTCACTACAGGAGCAGGACCTGTTGCATATTTACACGACAAATTAGTCTGACCTGCCAGCAGGACTAATATGTTTGACCTGCTGGTATAAGGACAAATTGTTGTTGGTGCAAGGAGAACCAATTTGTCTGACCTGCTGGTATAATTTGTCTGACCTGCTTGTGTATGAGGACCATTATGTCAGACCTACTGGTGTAGGACTAACTATGTTTCACCTGCTGGTGTATGACTAATTTGTCTGACCTGCTGTGTAAGATAACCAATATGTCTGACCTGCTGGTAAGTCGGATTAATGTGTTTGAACTTCTGTGTAGGATTAATTTGTCTGACCTGCTGGTATAAGATGCCCAATATATCTGACCTGCTGGTGTAGGACTAATATGTTTCACCTGCTGGTATATGACTAATTTGTCTGGACTGCTGGTGTAGGATAACCAATATGTCTGACCTGCTGATGTAGCATTAATATGTTTCAACTGCTGTGTTGGACTAATTTGTCTGACCTACTGGTGTAGGAGGCCCAATATATCTGACCCTGGTGTAGGACTAATATGTTTGATCTGCTGGTGTAGGAATAATATGTTTGACCAGCTGGTGTAGGACTAATATGATGACCAGCTGGTGTAGAATATGCTTGACCTGCTGGTGTAGACCAATATGTTAGACATGATGGTGTAGGACTAATATGTTTAATCTGGTTATGTAGGACTAATATGCCTGACTTGCTGTTGTAGGACTAATATATTTAACCTGCTGGGTGTAGGAATAATTCGTCTGACTTGCTGGTGTAGGAGGATCAATATGTCTGACCTACTGGTGTAGGAATATGTTTGACCTGCTGGTGGGGACTAATATGTTTGACCAGCTGGTGTAGGACTAATATGCTTGACCTGGTGGTGTAGGACTAATATGTTTGACCTGCTGGTGTAAGAGGACAAATATTTCTGACCTGCTTGTTTAGCACTAATATTTTTGACCTATGTAGGACTAATATGTTTGACCTGCTGGTGTAGGAGGACACATTGTCTGACCTGCTGGTGTAGGGCTAATTTGTCTGACCTGCTGGTATGAGGACCAATATGTCAGACCTACTGGTGTAGGACTAATATGTTTCACCTGCTGGTGGATGACTAATTTGTCTGACCTGCTGGTGTAGGATAACCAATATGTCTGACCTGCTGGTGTAGGAGGACCAATATGCCTAACCTGCTGTGTAGGACTAATATGTTTGACCTGCTGGTGTAAGACTAATTTGTCTGACCTGCTGGTGTAGGAGGACCAATATGCCTGACCTGCTGGTGGGACTAATTTGTCTGACCTGCTGGTGTAGGAGGACCAATATGCCTGACCTGCTGGTGAGGACTAATATGTTTGACATGCTGGTGTATGACTAATATGTTTGATCTGCTTATGTAGGACTAATATGCTTGACCTGCTGGTGGGACTAATATGTTTAACCTGCTGGTGTAGGAATAATTTGTTTGACCTGCTGGTGTAGGAGGACCAATATGTCTGACCTGCTGGTAGGACTAATATGTTTGACCTCCTGCTGTAAGACAAATACGTTTTACCTGCTGGTGTAGGAGGACAAATATGTCTGACCTGCTTGCAGGACTAATATGTTTGGCCTGTTGGTGTAGACTAATATGTTTGACCTGCTGGTGTAGGAGGACATATTTGTCTGACCTGCTGGTAGGATAACCAATATGTCTGACCTGCTGGTGTAGGATTAATATGTTTGAAATGCTGGTGTAGGACTACTTGTCTGACCTGCTGGTATAGGAGGCCCAATATATCTCACCTGCTGGTGTAGGACTAATATGTTTGACCTGCTGGTGCAAGACTAATTTGTCTGACCTGCTGGTGTAGGAGGACCAATATGCCTGACCTGCTGGTGTAGGACTAAAATGTTTGACATGCTGGTGTAGGACTATGTTTGATCTGCTTATGTAGGACTAATATGCTTGACCTGATGGTGTAGGACTAATATGTTTAACCTGCTGGTGTAGGAATAATTTGTTTGACGTGCTGGTGTAGGAGAACCAATATGTCTGACCTGCTGGTGTAGGACTAATATTTTTAACCTGCTGGTGTAGGAATAATTTGTTTGACCTGCTGGTGTAGGAGGACCAATATGTCTGACCTGCTGGTGTAGACTAATATGTTTGACCTCTGGTAGACTAATATGTTTACCTGTTTTGTAGGAGGACAATATGTCTGACCAGCTGGTGTAGGACTAATATGCTTGACCTGCTGAGGGACTAATATGTTTGACCTGCTGGTGGTAGGAGACCAATATGTCTGACCTGTTGGTGTAGGACTAATATGTTTGACCTGCTGGTGACTACATGTTTGACCCTGGGTAGGACTAATATGTTTGACCTGCTGGTGTAAGACTATTATGTTTGACCTCCTGGTGTAGGAGGACCAAAATGTCTAACCTGCGGGTGTAGGACTAATATGTTTGACCTGCTGGTATAGGAGGATATTGGTCCTCCTATACGGCGGTCAGACAAATTAGTCTGACCTGCTAGTGAGGATTAATATGTTTGACCTGCTGGTGTAGACTGATATGTTTGACCTGCTGGTGTAGGACTAATATGTTTGACCTGCTGGTGTAGGACTAATATGTTTGACCTCGCGGTAGGGCTAATTTGTGTGACCTGCTCGTAAGGCTAATTTGTCCGACCTGCTGGCTGTGGGTGAATATGTCTGACCTGCTGGTGTAGGACTAATATGTTTGACCTGATGGTGTAAGACATTATGTTTGACCTCCTGGTGTAGGTGGACCAAAATGTCTAACCTGCGGTGTAGGACTAATATGTTTGACCTGCTGGTATAGAGGATATTGGTCCTCCTATACAGCGGTCAGACAAATTAGCTGACCTGCTAGTGAAGGATTAATATGTTTGACCCGCTGGTGTAGGACTGATATGTTTGACCTGCTGGTGTAGGACTAATATGTTTGACATGCTGGTGTAGGACAAATATGTTTGACCTGCTGGTGTAGGACCAATATGTTTGACCTGCTGGTGTAGGTATAATTTGTCTGACCTGCTGGTGTAGGAGGACCAATATGTCTGGCCTGATGGTAAGGACCAATATGTCTGACCTGCTCGTGTAGGACTAATATGTTTGACCTGCTGGTGTAAGACTAATATGTTTGACATGCTGGTGTAGGACTAATATGTTTGATCTGCTGGTGTAGGACTAATATGTTTGACCTGCTGGTGTTAGACTAATATGTGTAACCTGCTGGTGTAGGACTAATTTGTCTGACCTGCTGGTGTAGGAGGACCATATGTCTGACCTGCTGGTGTAGGCCAATATGTCTGACCTGCTAGTATAGGACCAATATGTCTGACCTGCTGGTGTAGGATTATTATGTCTGACCTGCTGGTGTAGGACCACTCTCTGACCTGCTGGTGTAGACCAATATATCTGACCTGCTGTTAGGGCCCACCCTGGTGTAAGACTATTATGTTTGACCTGCTGGTGAGACTATGTTTAACCTGCTGGTGTAGGACTAATTTGTCTGACCTGCTGGTGTAGGACTAATTTGTCTGACCTGCTGGTGTAGGAGTACCAATATTTATGACCTGCTGGTAGACTAATATGTCTGACCTGCTGGTGTAGGACCAATCTCTCTGACATGCTGGTGTAGGAACAATATGACTGACCTGCTGGTGTAGGACTAATATGTCTGACCTGCTGGTGTAAGACTAATATTTTTGACATGCTGGTGTAGGACTAATTTATCTGACCTGCTGGTGTAGGACTAATATGTTTGACCTGCTGGTGTAGGAATAATTTATCTGACCTGCTGGTGTAGGAGGACCAATATGTCTGACCTGCTGGTATAGGACTAATATGTTTGACCTGCTGTTGGAGGACAAATTTGTCTGACCTGCTGGTGAAGGAGGACCAATATGTTTGACCTGCTGGTGTAGGATTAATATGCTTGACCCTGGTGTAGGACTAATTAGAATGACCTGCTGGTAGGAGGGCCAATATGTCTGACCTGCTGATATAGGACTAATATGTTTAACCTGCTGGTGTAAGACTAATATGTTTGACCTGCTGGTGTAGGAGAAATAATATGTTTGACCTGCTGGTGTAGGAGGACCAATATGTCTTTACCTGCTGGTGTTGGTAATTTGTCTGACCTGCTGGTAGGAGGACCAATGTGTCTGACCTGCTGGTGTAGACTAATATGCTTGCCCTGCTGGTGTAGGACTAATTTGAATGACCTGCTGGTAGGAGGAATAATATGTTTGACCTGCTGTTGTAGGATAAATTTGTCTGACCTGCTGGTGTACGAGGACAATTATGTCTGACCTGCTGGTGTAGGACTAATATGTTTGACCTGCTGGTGTAGGAGAAATAATATATGGACCTGCTGTAGGAGGACCAATATGTCTGACCTGCTGGTGTTGGGCAATTTGTCTGACCTGCTGGTGTAGGAGGACCAATATGTTTGACCTGCTGGTGTAGGACTAATATGTTTGACTGCTGGGTGGATTAAAATGTTGACCTGCTGGTGTAGGACTATGTTTGACCAGCTGGTGTAGGATTAATATGCTTGACCTGCTGGTGTGAGGACTAATATGTTTGACCAGCTGTAGGATTAATATGCTGACCTGCTGGTGTAGGACTAATATGTTTGACCAGCTGGTGTAGGATTAATATGCTTGACCTGCTGGTGTAGGACTAATATGTTTTCCTGCTGGTGTAGGAGAATATATGACTCTTGCTGGTGTGGGACTAATTTGTTTGACCTGCTGGTGTAAATTATGTTTGACCTGCTGGGTAGTAGGACCAATATGTCTGACCTGCTGTAGGGCTAATTTGTCTGACCTGCTTGTGTAGGAGAACCAATATGTCAGACCTGTTGTAGGACTAATATGTTTCACCTGCTGGTGTATGACTAATTCTCTGACCTGCTGGTGTAGGATAACCATATTTGACCTGGTGGTGGGACTAATATGTTTGAACTGCTGGTGTAGGACTAATTTGTCTGACCTGCTGGTGTAGGAGAACCAATATGTTTGAAGTGCTGGTGTAGGACTAATATGTTTGACCTGCTGGTGTAGGAGGACCAATATGACTGACCGCTGGTGTAGGACTATTTTTGACCTGCTGGTGTAGGACTAATATGTTTGACCAGCTGGTGTAGGATTAATATGTTTGACCTGCTGGTGTAGGATACCAATATGTCTGACCTGCTGGTAGTTTGAACTGCTGGTGTAGTACTAATTTGTCATGACCTGCTGGTGTAGGGACTAATATGTTTGACCTGCTGGTGTAGGACTATGTTTGGACCTGCTGGTGTAGGAGACAAATGTTTGACCTGCTGGTGTAGGACTAATATGTTTGACCTGCTGGTGACTATTTGTCTGACCTGCTGGTGTAGGACTAATTTGTCTGACCTGCTTTGTAGGAAACATTGACGGTGGACTTATGTTTGAACTGCTGGTGTAGGGCAATTTGTCTGACCTGCTGGTGTAGGAGGCCAATATGTCTGACCTGCTGGTGTAGGACTAATATGTTTGACCTGCTGGTGTAGGACTAATATGTTTGACCTGCTGGTGTAGGAGGACTAATATGTTTGACCTGCTGGTGTAGGACTAATATGTTTGACCTGCTGGTGTAGGACTAATATGTTTGACCTGCTGGTATGAGGACAAATATGTCTGACCTGCTGGTGTAGGACTAATATGTTTGAACTGCTGGTGGAGGACTAATATGTTTCACCTGTTGGTGGAGACTAATTTGTCTGACCTGCTGGTGTAGGACTAATATGTTTGACCTGCAGAAAATTAATATGTTTACTGCTGGTGTAGGACTATATGTTTGACCTCCGGTGATGACTAATATGTTTGACCTGCTGGTGTAGGGACTAATTTGTCTGACCTGCTGGTGTGAGGACCAATATGTCTGACCTGCTGGTGTAGGACTAATATGTTTGACCTGCTGGTGTAGGACTAATATGTTTATCCTGCTGGTGTAGGAATAATATGTCTGACCTGCTGGGTGGCGAGGACTAATATGTCTGACCTGCTGGTGAATATGTTTGACCTGCTGGTAGGATTGAACAGTTTGACCTGGTAGGAGTTGACATATTTTTCTGACCTGCTAGTGTAGGGACTAATATGTTTGACCTGCTGGTGTAGGAGGACCAATATGTCTGACCTACTGGTGTAGTACTAATATGTTTCACCTGCTGGTGTATGACTAATTTGTCTGACCTGCTGGTGTAGGATAACGAATATGTTCTGACCTTCTGTAGGACTAATATGTTTGAACTGCTGGTGGTACTAATTTGTTTGACCTGTTGGTACGAGGCCCAATATATCTGACCTATGGGTTGGTGGTGTAGGACTATGTTTGACCTGCTGGTGTAGGACTAATATGTTTGACCTGCTGGTGTAGGACTAATTTGTCTGACCTGCTGGTGTAGGAGGACTAATATGTCTGACCTGCTGGTGTGGGACTAATATGTTTGACCTGTGGTGGGACTAATATATTTGACCTCCTTGAGTAGGACAAATTTTTTTGACCTGCTGGTGTAGGAGACCAATATGTTTGACCTGCTGGTGTAGGACTAATATGCTTGACGTGCTGGTGTAACTAATATGTTTGACTCTGGTGTAGGACTAATTTGTCGACCTGTTGGTGGGAGGACCAATATGTCTTGACCTGCTGGTGTGGGACTAATATGTTTGACATGCTGGTGTAGGACTATTATGTTTGACCTGCTTGTGCAGGACTAATATGTTTAACCTGCTGTAGGATAATTTGTCTGACCTGCTGGTGTGGGAGGACCAATATGTCTGACCTGCTGGTAGGAATAATATGTTTGACCTGCTGGTGTAGGACTAATATGTTTGACCTGCTGGTGTTGGACTAATTTTCTGACCTGCTTGTGTAGGACTAATATGTTTGACCTGCTGGTGTAGGAGACTATGTCTGACCTACTGGTGTAGTACAAATGTTTGACCTGCTGGTGTAGGACTAATTTGTCTGACCTGCTGGTGTAGGATAAAACTGTCTGACCTGCTGGTGTAGGACTAATATGTTTGACCTGCTGGTGTTGGACTAATTTGTTGGCCTGTGGTGTCAATATGTTTGACCTACTGGTGTAGGACTAATATGTTTGACCTGCTGGTGTCGGACTAATATGCTTGACCTGCTGGTGTACGACTAATTGTCTGACCTGCTGGTGTAGGAGGACCAATATGTCTGACCTGCTGGTGTAGGGATTAATATGTTTGACCTGGTATGACTATTTTTTGACTTTCTGGTGTAGGACTAATATGTTTGACCTGCTGGGAGGACTAATTTGTCTGACCTGCTGGTGTAGGAGGACCAATATGCCTGACCTGCTGGGTGTAGGACTAATATGTTTCACCTGCTGGTGTAGGACTAATGTTTCACCTGCTGGTGTATGATTAATTTGTCTGACCTGCTGGTGTGGGAAAACCAATATGTCTGACCTGATGGTGTGGACTAATATGTTTGAACTGCTGGTGTAGGACTAATTTGTCTGACCTGCTGGTGTAGGAGGCCCAATATATCTGACCTGCTGGTGTAGGACTAATATGCTTGGACCTGCTGGTGCAGGACTAATATGTTTGACCTGCTGGTGTAGAGGACAAATATGTTTGACCTGCTGGTGTAGGACTAATATGTTTGACCTGCTGGGTAGGAGTAATATGTTTGACCTGCTGGTGTAGGGATAATATGTTTGACCTGCTGGTATAGGACAAATTTTCTGACCTGCTGGTGTAGGACTAATATGGTTGACCTGTTGTGGAGACCAATATGTTGACCCTGGGTAGTAATGTTTCACCCGGGGTGTATGACTAATTTGTCTGACCTTGCTGGTAGGATAACCAACATGTCTGACCTTCGTGTAGGACTAATATGTTTGACCTGCTGATGTAGGACTAATTTGTCTGACCTACTGGGTAGGAGGCCCAATATTCTGACCTATTGTGTAGGACTAATATGTTTGACCTGCTGGTATAGGAATATATGTTTGACCTGCTGGTGTAGGACTAATATGTTTGACCTGCTGGTGTAGGAATAATTTGTCTGACCTGCTGGTGTAGGAGGACCAATATGTCTGACCTGCTGGGTGTAGGACTATGTTTGACCTGCTGGTGTAGGACTAATATGTTGACCTTCTGGAGGACTATGTTTGACCTGCTGTTGTAGGACTAATATTTTTGACCTGCTGGTAGGACTAATTTGTCTGACCTGCTGGTGTAGGAGGACCAATATGGCTGACCTGCTGGTAGGACTAATATGTTTGACATGCTGGTGTAGGACTAATATGTTTGATCTGTTTATGTAGGACCTATATGCTTGACCTGCTGGTGTAGGACTAATATGTTTAACCTGCTGGTGTAGGAATAATTTGTCTGACCTGCTGGGTAGGAGGACCAATATGTCTGACCTGCTGGTGTAGACTAATATGTTTGACCCTGGTAGGGTCTAATATGTTTGACCAGCTGGTGTAGGGACTAATATGTTTGACCTGCTGGTGTAGGACTATTATGTTTGACCAGCTGGTGTAGGACTAAATATTTAACCTGCTGGTATAGGAGGATATTGATCTTATACCAGCAGGTCAGACAAATTAGTCTGACCTGCTGGTGTAGGACTAAAAGGTTTGACCCGTGTATTACTAATATGTTTGACCTTCTGCAGGACTAATATGTTTGACCTGCTGGTGTATTACTAATATGTTTGACCTGCTGGTGTAGGATTATGTTTGACCTGCTGGTGTATGACTAATTTGTCTGACCTGCTGGGTGAGGAGGACCAATATGTCTACCTGCTGGTGTAGGACTAATATGTTTGACCTGCTGGTGTAAGACTATTATGTTTCACCTGCTGGTGTAGGAGGACCAAAATGTCTGACCTGCTGGTGTAGGACTAATAAGTTTGACCTTCTGGTGTAGGACTAATTTGTTGAACCTGCGTAGAAGGACTAATATGTATGACCTTGGTGTAGGACTAATATATTTAACCTGCTGGTATAGAGGATATTGGTCTCTTATATCAGCAGGTCAGACAAATTAGTCTGACCTGCTGGTGTAGGACTATAGTTTGACCTGCTGGTTTAGGACTAAAATGTTTGACCTGCTGGTGTAGTACTAATTTGTCTGACCTGCTGGTGTAGGAGGACCAATATGTCTGGCCTGCTGGTGTAGAAGGACCAATATGTCTGACCTGCTGGTGTAGGACTATTATGTTTGACCTGCTGGTGTATTATTAATATGTTTGACCTTCTGGTGGAGGACTAATATGTTTGACCTGCTGGTGTATTATTAATATGTTTGACCTTCTGGTGAGGACTAATATGTTTGACCTGCTGGTGTAGGACTATTATGTTTGACCTGCTGGAGTATTACTAATATGTTATCTTCTGTGGATAACTAATATGTTTGACCTGCTGGTGTAGGACTAATATGTTTGACCTGCTGGTGTAGGACTATTATGTTTGACCTGCTGTTGTAAGACTAATATGTTTGACCTGCTGGTGTAGACTAATATGTTTGACCTGCTGGTGTAGGACTAATATGTTTGACCTGCTGGTGTAAGACTATTATGTTTGACCTGCTGGTAGAGGATCAATATGTCTGACCTGCTGGTGTAGGAATAATATGTTTGACCTGCTGGTGTAGGATAATATGTTTGACCTGCGTAGGACAAATTTGTCTGACCTGCTGGTGGGACTAATATGTTTTACCTGATGGTGTTGGAGGACTAATATGTCTGACCTGCTGAGGAGGACCAATATGCCTAACCTGCTTGTGTAGGACTAATATGTTTGACCTGCTCGTGTAGGACTAATATGTTTGATCTTCTGGTGTAGGACCAATTTGTCCGACCTGCTGGTGTAGGATAACCAACATGTCTGACCTGCTGGTGTAGGACTAATATGTTTGAACTGCTGGTGTAGGACTAATTTGTCCGACCTGTTGGTGTAGGAGGCCCAATATATCTGACCTACCGTTTGTAGGACTAATATGTTTGACCTGCTGGTGGGGACTAATATGTTTGACCTGCTGGTGTAGGACTATATGATTGACCTGCTGGTGTAGGACTAATATGTTTGACCTGCTGGTGTACGACTATTTTGTCTGACCTGCTGGTGTAGGAGGACCAATATGCCTGACCTGCTTGTGTAGGACTAATATGTTTGACCTGCTCGTGTAGGACAAATATGTTTGACCTTCTGGTGTAAGACTAATATGTTTGACCTGCTGTTGTAGGACTATGTTTGACCTGCTGGTGTAGGAGGACCAATTTGTCTCACCTGCTGGTGTGCTAATTTGTCTGACCTGCTGGTATGAGGACCAATATTTCAGACCTACTGGTGAAGGACGAATATGTTTCACCTGCTGGTGTATGACTAATTTGTCTGGGCCTGGTGTAGGGAAAACCAATATGTCTGACCTGCTGGTGGGACTAATATGTTTGAACTGCTGGTGGACTAATTTGTCTGACTTGCTGGTGTAGGAGGCCCAATATATCTGACGTGCTGGTGTAAGACTAATATGTTTGACCTGCTGGTGGAGGACTATATGTTTGGACATGCTGGAGACTAATATGTTTGACCAACTGGTGTAGGACTAATATGCTTGACCTGCTGGTGGTAACTAATATGTTTGACCTGCTGGTTTAAGAGGACAATATGTCTGACCTGCTGGTCTAAGACTAATATGTTCGACCTGCTGGTGTAGGACTAATATGTTTAACCTGCTGGTGTAGGAAAAATTTTGGCTGACCTGCTGGTGTAGGAGGACCAATATGTCTGACCTGCTGGTGTAGGACTAATATGTTTGACCTGCTGGTGTAAGACTATTATGTTTGACCTGATGGTGTAGAGGACCAAAATGCCTACCTGCGGGTGTAGGACTAATATGTTTGACCTTCTGGTGTAGGACTAATTTGACTGACCTGCAATGTAGGAGACCCAAAATGTATGACCTGCTGGTGTAGGACAAATATGTTTGACCTGCTGGAGTAGGACTAATATGTTTGACCTGCTGGTGTAGGACAAATTTGTCTGACCTGCTGGCGTAGGGAGGACCAATAGGCCTGACCTGCTGGTGTAGGACTCATATGTTTGACATGCTGGTGTAGGACTAATATGTTTGACCATCTGGTGTAGGACTGATATGTTTGACCTTCTGGTGTTGGACAAATATGTTTAACCTGCTGGTGTAGGAAAATTTGTCTGACCCTGGGTGGAGGACCAATATGTCTGACCTGCTGGTGTAGGACTAATATGTTTAACCTGCTGGTGTAGGAATAATATGTTTGACCAGCTGGTGTAGGACTAATATGCTTGACCTGCTGGTGTAGGACTAATATGTTTGACCTGCTGGTGTAAGAGGACAAATATGTCTGACCTGCTGGTGTAGGACTAATATGTTTGACCTGCTGGTGTAGGACTAATATGTTTGACCTGCTGGTGTAGGAGAACACATTTGTCTGACCTGCTGGTGTAGGCTAATTTGTCTGACCTGCTGGGTGATGGAGGACCAATATGTCAGACCTACTAGTGTAGGACTAATATGTTTGAATGCTGGTAGGACAAATTTGTCTGACCTGCTTGTGTAGGAGGCCTAATATATGTGACCTGTTGGTGTAGGACTAATATGTTTGACCTGCTGGTGTAAGACTATTATGTTTGACCTGCTGGTAGAAGGACCAAATGTCTGACCTGCTGGTGTAGGACTAATAAGTTTGACCTTCTGGTGTAGGACTAATTTGGTCTGACCTGCTGGTGTAGAAGGACTAATATGTATGACCTGTTGGTGTAGGACTAATATGTTTAACCTGCTGGTATAGGAGGATATTGGTCTCCTATACCAGCAGGTCAGACAAATTAGTCTGACCTGCTGGTGTAGGACTAATAGGTTTGACCTGCTGGTGTAGGACTAATATGTTTAACCTGCTGGGTAGGACTAGTATGTTTGTTCTTCTGGTGCAGGACTAAAATGTTTGACCTGCTGGTGTAGTACTAATTTGTCTGACCTGCTGGTGTAGGAGGACCAATATGTCTGGCCTGCTGGTGTAGATGGACCAATATGTCTGACCTGCTGGTGTAGGGCTAATATGTTTGACCTGCTGGTGTAGGACTAATATGTTTGACCTGCTGGTGTAGGGAGACCAAAATGTCAGACCTGTTGGTGTAGACTAATATGTTTGATCTGCTGGTGTAGGACTAATATGTTTGACCTGCTGGTGTAGGAGGACCAATATGTTTGACCTTCTGGTGACTAATATGTTTGACCTGCTGGTGTAGGAGGACCAATATGTTTGACCTTCTGGTGTAGGACTAATATGTTTGACCTGCTGGTGTAGGAGGACCAATATGTTTGACCTGCTGGTGTAAGACTAATATGTTTGATCTGCTGGTGCAGGACTAATATGTTTGACCTGCCGGTGTTTGAAGGACCAATATGTCTGACCTGTTGGTGTAGGAGGACCAATATGTATGACCTGCTGGTGTAGGACTAATATGTTTGACCTGCTGGTGTATAACTAATTTGTCTGACCTGCTGGTGTAGGAGGACCAATATGTCTGACCTGCTGGTGTAGGACTAATTGTTTGACCTGCTGGTGTAAGACTATTATGTTTGACCTGCTGGTGTAGAAGGACCAAATTTCTGACCTGCTGGTGTAGGACTAATAAGTTTGACCTTCTGGTGTAGGACTAATTTGTCTGACCTGCTGGTGTAGAAGGACTAATATGTATGACCTGTTGGTGTAGGACTAATATGTTTAACCTGCTGGTAGGAGGATATTGGTCCTCCTATACCAGCAGGTCAGACAAATTAATCTGACCTGCTTGTATAGGACTAATAGGTTTGACCTTCTGGTGTAGGACTAATATGTTTAACCTGCTGGTATAGGAGGATATTGGTCCTTATACCAGCAGGTCAGACAAATTAGTTTGACCTGCTGGTTTAGGACTAATGTTTGACCTGCTGGTGTAGGACTAGTATGTTTGTCTTTCTGGTGCAGGACTAAAATGTTTAACCTGCTGGTGTAGTACTAATTTGTCTGACCTGCTGGTGTAGGAGGACCAATATGTCTGGCCTGCTAGAAGGACCAATATGTCTGACCTGCTGGTGTAGGGCTAATATGTTTGACGTGCTGGTGTAGGACTAATATGTTTGACCTGCTGGTTTTACTAATATGTTTGACCTTCTGGTGCAGGACTGAATTGCTTCAAACATAGGTTGATGCTCATATGAGCAATAGGGGGGTAAACGGACTGCCCAGTATGGGCCAATAGGCCCGCTGCAGTTTCATTCTTATGTTCTTATGTTAATATGTTTGACCTGCTGGTGTAGGACTAATATGTTTGACCTGCTGGTGTAGGATTATTATGTTTGACCTGCTCGTGTATTACTAATATGTTTGACCTTCTGGTGGATAACTAATATTTTGACCTGCTGGTGTAGGACTAATATGTTTGACCTGCTGGTGTAGGACTATTTGTTTGACCTGCTGTTGTAGGACTAATATGTTTGACCTGCTGGTGTAGGACTAATATGTTTGACCTGCTGGTGTAGGACTAATATGTTTGACCTGCTGGTGAAGTACTAATATGACTGCCGTTACCCACAGGTTAGATATATCAATCCTCTGTAAACATCCTGTAGTGTTCCAATACAGTGAAAGGTAAGAATTGAATCAGTTATATTGTACAGAGCACGCTAACATATATATATATATATATATATATATATATATATATATATATATATATATATATATATATATATATATGTTCAGTAGTTTTTTTTTTTAGGCTTCCTACATCCTTGTGCAAGGTGAAGCACAGAAGCGTTACAGCAGGAAGCTATGCTAAGTTCATGCTTGCCTTGTCTCATGAGTTAAGGACGTAGAAGCCTGAGTGAGTGGCGTAGAAGCCTGAAAGAGTAATGGTTTATGTCTAAGCAAGTTATTGAAAGTTCCAACAACTTGTCCCTGAATACGAATTCGCAACTTTCGACTTACAGTACGTACTGTACCTACTTTGCGGCTAGGTGAACAGGGACGAAGGGGACTAGGAAGAGTGTCCAAACAACTTCCGCCGGCCCGGAATCGAACCCTGACATCTTGCTTGAGAGGCAAGAATCGTATCGCTCTGACACCAGCCCTTAGGCTCAGTAGTATAAGATGGGATTACTAAAGTCTATACCACTAATTTGCTCATGAATGACTACCAAAACTGTCAAGAGACTACATTCGAGAGATATCTTATATATGCCTCATATAGTTACGCGTGAAAACAGGTGTTTATTATACAAATTCCATTTAATAGTTTATTATGCTCTTGTATAGTCGTGGGCAACCACCACATCCGGTACTGCAGCGTGAGACTGGAGTCCACCTCCCACAGGTCACGAACACTCACGTCCCTCTCTTCATCCTACCTCATCCTCCTCCTTATCTCTACTCCTCCTCGACGTCCTCAAATTTCCCCAGCCTAGTGTTTAATTTCTCTTTATTTATTCACTCACAAGTATTGTGCAGAATTTGCTTACAATCAATGTTATCTCCTGTGTTTACGAGGTACGGACGACAGCTGCAACTGACAGGTGGATAAGGATATATATTTTACTTTTTAAATTTGATGTCTATTTTACGATTTTTAATAATCTGGCAAAAGGCAACATTGTAAAATGTAATATATATATATATATATATATATATATATATATATATATATATATATATATATATATATATATATATATATATATATATATATATACATTCAAAATTGAAGGAAATAAATGAATCCTTCCATTTCTTGATATGCTTATCATGAGAAATGGCCAAAACTATAAATTTAATATATAGAAAGCCCCAGGTAGACAGTTTCATTCACTTTTTATCGAATCTTTGAGTCTACCAAAATGTCAGTTTTTTCTGCTATGTTCTAAGATGTCTGCGTATTTGTGACTCTGAATTTATTGACGATGAATTGAAACACATTCGTTCTATTGCACAGAAATTTGGGTTCTTCTGTGTTTGTTGATCGTTGCCTTAAAAGGGCTAAAAATCCTTTCATTCCTCTCAAACCAGACAAGTTCCTACACTTAAGAATATTTTGACTCTGCCCTATCGTAATGAATTTGTCCCGTTAGTTCGGTCCCCTGCTTCTAAATATTAATGTTGTTTTCAAGTATGACTCAACCATTACCAATATGTTAATAAGGAATAGCCCAAGTTTTAATGTAAATGGAAGTGTTTATTGTATTCCATGTAGCAAATGTAATTGTAATTATGTAGGTCAGACAGGAAAAACACTGCAGCTCAGAATCAAACAACATAAGTATAATATCAGAACTGCATCTGAAAGCAGTGCCTTGTTCGTTCATGTTAGGAATAATAATCACCCCATTGCTTGGGAAAAAGCTTAGAAGTATTCAAATCATCTTGTGTCACAGAAAGACTTCTGGTTGAAGCTAGTTTGATTAAGGAATTAAAATCAATAAACCTTAGTGATGGTCAGTTCAAAACTGATTATATGTTACATAAATTTATTTGTCAGTGGCCCAAGGTTAAAAATGCTTTAAAACCTTTGATCTTGATGTATGATAGTTATTTTGTGGGTCCCTTTTTTTCTGACCTGACCTGTCTAGTCACCACCCTTCTCTTTAAGCTCCTCTACGTGTGTGTTGGTGTGGGGATTAGTGGATGTCATCATTATGACCTGACCTCATGTTTTTAGGTCACCCTGTATATTTAAGCCTCTCTCTGTCCATGTAATCCAGTTGCCTCTGAAGATGTCTTGAATAAAGACGAAAGCTAAGGTACTCCGTTGTTTCCATTTTCCCGTGTGATTTTATCAAGATTTATCTTATCCACGTTTTCATTGTGATTTACATGAAATATATATATATTGTATATATATATATAGTGTATATATATACATATATATATATATATATATATATATATAATCAATACTCGTTAGGATTACACGAGCCCATGACTGTGACCGGGAACGCTGGTGGTCCAGCGGTTAGCGCCCGGCTGCGGGCTCGTGGGCCGCCTGAACTCGAGGGTTGAGGTGTATTATGTAGAAGTCCGCGTGCTTTATTGGTGTTTTTCTTCCTTGTGGTTTATATATATATATATATATATATATATATATATATATATATATATATAGAGAGAGAGAGATACGGGTGATGTAGTAACTACAGAAAAGCTGAGCCAAGGAAAGGTACTAACGCTACGTAACCTTTAGCTAATGGTTCACAAAATTAAACACTCACAAACGCTATTTGAGGTCAGCATCACTTTTAAATTGGTTGGAAAACATTTTCTTTTTGAGGACTTGTCACTGTATAGAGACTAATGATGATGAGTTTGCAATTTTTCCATTTTAATACTAAATACTAATTATAAAACTTCACATTAAATCTTAATATAAGACCACCAGAAGTTTTGAATGAATTAATATATCGTTTGACTTTGATTAATCATATCGTAACAATGGAGTAGTTCTCTTTAGCATGCTGACTTTGAGGAACTATGAAAATCTTTCTACGTTAACACACTAAACAACAAAAGGAATTAATACAAAATTAAAATCACCATTAAAATTAAAAATCCTAGGAATAATGAACAAACGCTCACGTATTGTACTCTTGTTAAAGTGGTTCCAAATTTACAGAGTAACGTGAGAGGCTGTACCGGACCGTGGAGGCTGGTGGACTTGGCCGTCTTCATCCTGTGGCTGGATTACTCGTGACACTCAACCTCCTCATTTTAAACTAACGGCATAATCGTGACCACATGTAAGCGGCAGAGGTACTGCCCTGTGATGGTAAAGCAACGTTCACACATGCTCTCGATGACACATGACCATTGGTCTGCTGCGTCTGCCTGGCAGTGTTCCCTGTCGTGAAATTCCTCAAGTGTGTGTCCAAGCGTTTCAACATACTTTTATACCAGCAGGCACCAGCACGACACTGTGTTGTGTATAGACGATATTTTGGTCTCTGTTGAAGGTCTCTTACCAGTTCTAGTGTCCATACCATCACCTGCCATACACCATTCGGGCTATTTATAATTATATTCGCACGTGTAGGAGTCGAATATCCACAGAGTGACCCAAAAGTTCTGTTACGAGGATGACATAATACATTTATTACATGTAAATTACAGAACACATATACACTTTGCACAACAATAGCATAACACAGTGCTGCAAAGTAATGTTCAATAATGAAGAAGAGCTTACTGGGGTTGCACGGACACTTCCATTCTGGTAGGAGCGTGGTTAAGGTGACACACCAGTAGTACCAACTTTTGATTCAAGAAAGACAGGGTGATTCAAAAGTCACGTTACCCACCATGAAAGAGTCTGTAATAAGTAGCAAACGTGTTCCAAACCTTTCTTGCTTCCGACAGTTGGTACTACTGGTGTGTCACCTAACTCACCGGCGCCACCTGTAGGGTGGAAATGCCCATGCAACCCCAGTACATAAGAACATAAGAACATAAGAATGGAGGAAACTGCAGCGGCCTATTGACCCATACTGGGCAGTCCCGTTCATACCCAACCCCTATTGCTCATATAAGCATCCAACCTATGT
>NW_024748419.1:0-10478 GCF_018991925.1 Homarus americanus
GGTTGAAGGTGACGTGGTTGTTAGTGGCCCAGTTTTGGAGACTGTTCAATAAATCCTGAAGGGCGGTATAGTCGGGAGCAGAATTGTTGACGCTGATCCCAATGGTGGAGTCGTCGACATATTTCCAGCGAGCAGGGGTTTCTCTTAGGGCATCATTGATAAGCATAAGGAAGCATAGTGGTCCCATCTTGGTGCCTTGGGGGACGCCACGGGTGAGTGACTGAAAGGTGGAGACAGGCCCTCGGAAGCGTACAGCTTGGCGTCGGTTACTGAGGAAGTCTGTAAGCCATGGTATAAGACTTCTTCGAAACTCGAGGTCGATAGCTTTGTTGATGATTAAATTGTGGTCGACTAGGTCGAATGCCTTAGTGACGTCAGTGAAGGCGACAGCTACAGACGTTTTTCGTTTCTCCAGATGGCGGTATATGTAGTCGAGAAAGCTGATAAGACAGTGAGTGGTGGAGGAAGTTTTCATATTACCAATTGCTGAGGATCTACTGCTCCTGCCATATCAGCATAGGCCCAGTCAAACACAAAACTTTCATACATTAAGCTGGGTATTGGGGTGATTGCAATGGGTCGGAGCTGATTTAAGGATTGTGGGCTGGTTGACTTGGGCACTGGTGACACATATGAAGTCTTCCAGTCAGCTGGGCATCTGGCTTGACTGAGGGAAGCATTGATGATGGAGCAGAGGGGTTTAGCAAGCTCCGGGGAGAATTCCTTGAAGAGTTTCATTGGTAAGTCAATGGGGGTGGTGGAGCGTTTTAACTTCAGTTTGTCCAGACGTTTTGCTACTTCAAATTCTTCTACTAAGTCAGTGGGAAAGGGGGCTGGTAGGTAAGCAGGGAGATTGGTTGTGTCAAGCCGGGGAAGCGTCTGGCATATAGTAGTGAAATGGTTATTTGATTGCTCAGCTGCGTCAACATTAGTGAGATGGCTAAGGAAGGGGAGGGGGGGAGTCTTATTGTTTAGTCCACAGAGTTCTTTAAGCTTACCATACCACTGACTGATGGTGGTCTGTTCAGGTGTTGCAATTTGGTTGGGTGTGTATGTGTGTGTGTGTGTGTGTGTGTGTGTGTGTGTGTGTGTGTGTAAGCAGTTTAGCCTTGTTTATTCTGTAGTAACCAGTATAGAAAATCCAGAGTATTATACACGATGGATGAATAAAGATTAAATTAGATTGCTCCTGAGTGGGGGCTAGTTTATTGGGCACCTACGTCCTGTGCAAGGTGAAGTGCAGAAGGCTTATAGTGCCCATCTGGGGAAATATATGGGATTATTGTTCCTTATATAAGAGCATAAGAACATAAGAGGAATAAGGAGTCTGCAATGGGTCAAGTTGGCCTGCATTGCAGCTCCTGGGTTCAGAGTTACAACCACTTTCATCCATGAATCTATCTAGCCCCCTTTGAAACTTTCCAGCATTCCAGCACTTACTACAAGGTTGCTAAGCTTGTTCCACTCGTCCACCACCCTATTTGTAAACCAGTTTCTTCCTATCTCCCTCCTAAACCTAAACTTATCTAACTTGAATCCGTTGTTCCGAGTCCTATCCTGCTCGGATATTATAAGAACTTTATCTATATCACCTTTATTGATTCCTTTCACCCACTTGAATACTTCTATCATATCTCCCCGCACAAAAGTTTACATAGTCCATGCCAGCACACCATAAAATACAACTTATTTAAGACGATAGTAATCTCTGTGCCAGCAACTCAGACTCCATTCCTGATGAGACCATGAACACTGAATTGACTAAAGTCAGGACCTGGGTAATACGTAATAAACTGACCTTAAACCTTGAGAAAACCCACTACACGATCTTTTACAGAAGGAAAAACTTGACCCCAGACATGGACCCCCTGTACCTTGGTAATACAGTCCTCAAACGCGAACAAAATACTAAATTCCTCGGAGTTATTGTTGATGAGAAACTTAACTGGAGAAACCACATACAAGCCATTCAAAGTAAAGTCAATAAACAGTGCGGTATCATGTATCACACTCGACAGTCACTCACTCTCACAGCAATGAAAGAAATCTATCATGATCTTGTTTACCAACACCTGATACACTGTCACACACTATGGGGGGCCTCTGGCTCTTCAAAAACACAATCTCTGGTTACTGCACAAAAGAGAGTTGTATGGACAATGACCTACTTGAAAAAAATCAGATCACACAAACGAAAAATTTGTTATACAGTTTTGAAATTTTTAAAATAAGGATTTATTAACACCTACTGCTGTGCCCTCTTTGTTTACAAACAAATCTATCAATCACTTGCTTGACAATAATTATTTCCAGTTCCAGAATAATCAGAGATACAACTTAGGCACCCAGAGCTACTAAGACCACGTCCCATGTGCTCCTCTCAGTCCCAGACCTCCATAAAATATCATGGTGTGAAGGTGTGGAACAACTTACCCCCACCCATCGGAGCAAAGACTACGCTCCCTTCCTTTAAATCAGTCAGAGTGAGGTTGTTGATTATATGTAGAAGTCCGCGCGCTTTATGGGCTAATGAAATATATATGGAACCTCGTGTTTTGAAGCCGGATTTGGTAAAAAGTTACTCTGATTACTTAAGTGGCACGGAAAGTCCCCTATTGGAGGTTCATGGTGCCATAAGCTCGATGAACAGGCTTTGTGTGAAATATAACAAAGTCTCGGACTGCTTTTAGTATCCTAGTGGTCTAGAGGTAACATTCCCCAGTCACACACATAAGATAGTGGGTTCGATTCCTGGCAGGTGAGGTTGTTGATTATATGTAGAAGTCCGCACGCTTTATGGGCTAATGAAATATATATATATATATATATATGCAAGTAAATCACTGTAGGTGCGCGTGATCTAGGTATATGCTGATAACCACAAGGAAAGAAGAAAACACGTGCTTGGGAACTTCGTGTTTTCTTCTTTCCTTGTGGTTATCAGCATATATATATATATATATATATATACTGTATATATATATATATATATATATATATATATATATATATATATATATATATATATATATATATATATATATATATATATATATATATATATATATATTCTATGAACGTGGTAGAGTGTATTTCTTGTGTTTACCCAGAATCGTCAACTCGTCTATTGGCGCTGTGAGAAAGGAGGGTGTATTGAAAAGGTCTCCATAAAAAAAAGGTACATGACTGAATGGAACGAATCTTGATCTGGCAAGAATTCCGCAATTTATCTATTGCTGGACAAAAGAATACACATCGTTAAAAATTTTCAAGGATGAATTGGGCATGGGCCACCCAACCACAATCGTAATACAGTCCTCAATCACGAACAAAATACTAAATTCCTCGGAGTTATTGTTGATGAGAAACTTAACTGGAGAAACCACATACAAGCCATTCACACTCGACAGTCGCTTACTCACAGCAATGAAAGAAATCTATCATGATCGTGTTTACCAACACCTGACACACAGTCACGCACTATGGGGGGCCTCTGGCTCTTCAAAAACACAATTCCTGGTTACTGTACAAAATAGAGTTGCACAGACAATGACCTACTTGAAAAAAACAACAAAAAACAGATCACACAAACGAAAAATTTGCTAAATTGAAAATGTTAAAACTCGAAGATATTAACACCTACTGCTGTGCCCTCTTTGTTTACAAATCTATCAATCACTTGCTTGACAATAATTATTTCCAGTTCCGGAATAATCAGAGATACAACTTAAGGCACCCAGAACTACTGTACAAAGATCACCCCCATGTGCTCCTCGCAGTCCCAGGCCTCCATAAAATATCATGGTGTGAAGGTGTGGAACAACTTCCTTTAAATCATCTCTTAAAAAATATCTATTGTCGAAGTATTAATATTTCTTGTAACACCTACTATATTTATAGTACCTGCTTTTATTGTACCATCAAAACCGTTTTATCGGAAATTATCATGTAAATAAATAAGTAATTACCATGGCAATAAACATAATTGCCAACTAAACATAATCCTGACAGCTCTGTCCTCTTGTTCAATCTTATTACTGTACAACCCATGTTGTGCTGCTCCCCCATTATACTTATGTTTTTCAATTCCACAGTAATTTATGTATATATATATATATATATATATATATATATATATATATATATATATATATATATATATATATATATATATATATATATATATATATATTGATAAAATCACACAGGAAAAAGGGAAACAGTGGAGCACCTTAGCTTTCGTCTTTATTCAAGACATCTTCAGAGGCAACTGAATTACAAGGACTGAGAGAGGCTTACGTACACAGGGTGACCTTACAAAACAAAACAAAATAGAAGTGTGTACTGCATTCCATGTAACAATTGTAATGGAAATTATGTAGGTCAGACTGGGAAAGCATTGCAACTCAGAATTAAACAGCACAAGTTCAATATCAGAACAGCATATGAAAGCAGTGCACTGTTCGTTCATGTTGGGAACAATGATCATCCCATAGATTGGGAAAACAGTTTAGAAGTGTCTAAATCATCATCATGTCACAGAACGACTTCTGGTTGAAGCAAGTTTAATTAGAGAATTGAATTCTATAAACCTTAGTGATGGTCAGTACATAACTGATAATATGTTACACAAATTTATTTGTCAGTGGCCCAAGGTTAAAAATGATTTGAAAGCATTTGAGGTAGATGTAGGATAGATGAGCAGTAGTCTCATATTTTTGACCTGACTTAACATGACTGGTTACGTCGCCCTTTCTTTTAAGCTCCTCTTACGTTTGCGGTCTGTTGGTGTGTGGCTTAGTGGATGTCATGTTGCCTTTATTCAAGATGTCTTGAATAAAGACGAAAGCTAAGGTGCTCCATTTTTTCCCTTTTTCCTGTGGTGTGATTTTGTACAGATTTGTCTTATCCACGTTTCTATTGTGGATCTACATGATATATATATATATATATATATATATATATATATATATATATATATATATATATATATATATATATATATATATATATATATATATATATATATATATATATATATATATATATATATATGTTTTGGGTACCAAGTTCTATCTACAGGAGCGAACACAAACACCTGTAGAGTTTTCGTAGGTTCTATTTACTGGATAAACAGAGATACACAAGCGAGGTGGTGCTCCTTACTCTGTCTGGGGGGTCAACTAGCCTTTCAGGCGACATGTGGCAAGTGATACATTAGCAGCTTCCATATGTCGTCAGGCACATTAATTAAGCGTGTGGGACATGGTAAATACATTGCCACATGCTGCTAGCTAGGCTGAATAAATAATGTATATAAATGGAGCACATACATAATATACATACATAATACATAATATACATACACCTCCCTCCCCCCTATACGCTCATAGCAAAGTCTTGAGCGGACCTTTTCTTTTGGATCCGTTCTGAGCGTCGAGGGACTTGAACACTGGGAAGGGTATGGGACTCAACACTGGTGGCGGGGTCAGCAGAAGGCATTGTTAAGGGGCGGAGAAAACGGCGGTTCCTCCACCACACACGACCACTGGGTAACCGCACCTGGTAGTCCCGTGACCTACCGAGACCCATGACTACGCCCACTTTGTCCCAACGTAGGGAGGTCGGGTCCTAAACACGGACTTGGGTGCCAACACTCAACTTGGGAAGAGGACGGGCGTGGTCGTTGTAGCAGGCGACGACATCATGAACACGTTCGGCGGCTCGGCGATCACAATCCTCTGTCTTGGCCTGCCATTCCTTGGAGAAGGATTGAGGGTGAGCAGGGACACAAGAGCGAAGGGGGCGTCCATACAAGACCTGGGCAGGGGAGCGTCCGGTGTAGTTAGGTGTGTTGCGGAGTTCAAGAAGACCCCGGTCGAAGGCCTCGCAGTCAATATTCCCAGACGGGGCCACCTTAAGGATGAGGTGCTTCAGGGATTTGACAGCAGCCTCAGCGTGGCCATTGGACTGCGGGTAATGGGGCGATGACAACACATGCCGGACTCCCCATCGGTCAAGGAACACAGCAAAGTCCCGGCTTGTGAATTGGGGCCCTCCGTCGGTTCGCAGGCGCACAGGAACGCCCACGTCACGGAAGTAGTGGTGGAACTTGCTGATGGTGGCGGCAGACGTCGGCGATAACAAGGAAGGACTTTCCTGACACAGAGAAAAAGTCGGCCGACACAGACTCAAAAGGGGCGGGTGGGCGTTGTCGTCACTCATGAAGGGTTCCTGCTGCTGGCTGGGTTGTAATACTTGGCAGGGCTCACACGCACGGACAACATTGGAGATGTTGGAGTTGATGCCGGGCCAGAACACAGTCTGTCGTGCACGTCGTTTGGTGGCCTCAGCTCCACGGTGACTGTCGTGAAGGCGAGCCAAGGCGTGGGGACGTGATGCAGCAGGGACAACTACACGTGCTCCGTACAGAACAAGGTCTCCGTCGCAGTAGAGTTCATCGCGGAGTTTCCAATACGGGAGCAGGGTGTTGTGAAGATCGTAGCGGTTGCTAGGAAATCCATTCCTCACACACTCGACAAGTCGGACGTAGGAAGGGTCATCTCGGGCCGCTATTCGAAGGTCCTCCATTGCCTTGTCGTCATCTGGTGACAGGTCCGAACGAAGGGATTGGACGGTGTGTAGAGTGACCACAGTCCTGACGGAAAGAGCGAGGTCGGCGTCGAGCACATGGTCTTCTGGAGTAGGGTGGCTGACAGGAGAGCGGGATAAGGCATCAGGGATGCAGAGCTCCTTACCAGCACGCCACACTGCTGTGAAGATGTACGCCGAGAGCTTCTCTTTCAGACGCTGGAGGCAAGGGTTCTCAACGGCGTCCAGCGTGTAGTGGTTGAGGATCGGAACAAGCGGGCGATGGTCGGTCACTAGGTGAAAGTGTTGCAGGCCTATGAGGTAAAACCTGCACTTGGACATCGCCCAAACCACAGCCAACAGCTCCAACTCAATAGTGGCGTAGCGCGTCTCGGTGTCAGAGAGGAAACGTGAGCCACACTGGACGAGCCGGAACTGCCCTCCACCATGATCCTGAAATAGGGCGTATCCCAGGCCCTACAAGCGTGAGGCATCTGTCTGCAGAACCGTCGGCAAGGCTGGGTCAAACGTGGCGAGGACAGGTGGACTAGACAGGGCCTGTTTCACTTGCTGGAAGGCCTTGTCGTGGTCGGGGGTCCACAGGAATGTCCTCTTGGGGCTCATCAGGGGGCGAAGTGGTTGGGCAGCTGCGGAGATGTCCGGCGAAAACTCTGCTATCTGGTTGACGAGACTGATGAAGGACCTCAAGTCGGTGAGGTTAGCAGGGGTGGGAAAATCCGTGATGGCGCGGACCTTTTCCAGGTCAGCTGCGATACCATTCCCTGAGAGGGTGTACCCACAAAAGTCCACTGAAGAGCTGGCCAGAACAAACTTGTCGGCATTTAGGGTGATGCCGTGCGTCCGGCACCTGTTGAGTACAGTGGGAGTTCTGCTATAACGCGTGTTTTGATAACGCGAATTTGCTCTAACGCGATTTATGAATTCGGAACAATATTTGTATAACGCGAACGCTTGTTTGCTATAACGCGATTTTTGCTTACTATTTCTCCAATTTTGTGGTATTAACTGTGAATATGGTAAAGAAGAATATCTCCAAAAAGCGCTCTGATGATAGAATTCCCGGTGATTATCGTAAAAGAAAGGATATAACACGTGAAGAGAAGCTCAATGTTATCAACCTCAAAATCACCCTTCTCCCCCATCAAGTTACATTCATATTTTTTCAAGGTAAAGTGTTAAATTTACTGTATGATTTCATTATTAGATATGAATGTAACATTTATTTAGACTGTGCTATCCTTTGTGTTAGGCTAAATACTAAATTTTTTCGATTTTGAGTAATCTGCACCTAACCCTATTTTCTCCATAAGCCCTGTTATTTCTATTACGCGATTTTCTATAACACGATATTTTACAAGAACACAATTATCGCGTTATAGGAGAACTACCTATTACCTCGTAAATATGGCAGAGGTGATCCATGTAATCCTCATCGTACACGAGTATGTCGTCGACCACTTTCACGCAGTTTGCCAGACCTTGTAGAGCCATATCACCTCGAAGGCAGAAAGCGTCTCCTGTAGCGGCGAATCCCATGGGGCCACGACAATAACTGTAACGTCCATGCGGGGTGATGAAAGTTGTAAGTGGTCGGTATTCTTCGACAAGCTCTATCTGCCAGTATCCACACAGGGCGTCCATCGTCGTGAAAAAGCGCGCCTTCGGGTTCACACTGCGTATAGCTGCAAAGGGCGTGGGAGAAGGGTGCGCAGGACGAGACACCTGGCTGTTGAGCTTGGAGAGGTCAGTGGTGATGCGAACACCACCTTTGGGTTTTGCGACGACTACCATAGGGTGACACCATGGAGACGGGTCATCGCCGGCTGGTGCGATAATTTCTTGGGCGACCATGGAGTCCAGCTCGTTTTTGACCGCCTCGAGGAAGGCCAGGGGGACCAGTCGAGGGGTGTAGATAGCGAAGGGCTTCACGTCGTCCCTCAGGTGGATCCTCATCGGGGGGCCTACCAACTTCTTGAGAGGCTTGGATTCCAGAGCGGACTTGGTCACCAGAACGCCGCTGAATTCCTTCAGGAAGTACTTCCGAGCATCCGAAGGAGAGATGTCACTGGCAAGAGGCAGGGGTAGGGCGGCAGCAGGGTAGTTGCTGCTCCCTTCGTGCACCCTGTTGGCGTGTTTTACCTCGAGAATAGGTTTGGGGAAGCCCTGGGAGATGATGGCCAACTCTTGACAATGTCTGTAAGACAGCAAAGGAGTCGGGACACCGTTATGCACATCAATCCAGGCTTGACACGACCTGTTGCTAAAGGTGACTTATGCTTGGAGTGAACCTAGGGCTGGGGCCATCTGTGAACCATCTGCCATGAAGCGGAGACCCTTGGGGGGCGGTGCTAGATCACTTGGAGAGAGTCCCAAGCATTGCAAATGCTGGGGACCGATGACTGTAGCATCAGCGCCGGTGTCGGGCAACATCTGAAGACGGGATGACACACTGCCGTAGGTCACGATGACGCTGATGTGCTGTGGGACTTTGGTCCTGGGACGCGAGGGGGAGCACACATTCCTAATATGGCTCGAGTGTTGTCCAGGGTCGTCATGCTTCTGATTGGGAGACTGTGGGCGGCCCTCACTGGTGGAAGGGCGCTGCTGCTTCCGCCGACGCTGTCCCTTGGGTTTGTTGGTAGGGCAACACTTGTCGTAGTGGCCCAGACGACCGCACACATTGCACTGGATGCGTTTAGCTGGGCACCGTACTGTGAGTGACCAGTGGCCCTTACGGTCACAACTGTTGCAGGTAGACTCAGCAGCTGGACACACCTGTGTTCCGTGCTGCTGACCACAGTTGTTACAAAAGGAACCGGGCGTGGGTGTAGTGGGCGATGGCGTTGGAGTTGACTTCTTGCCCTTCTTGTACCAGGACACAGCACGTACAGCTGTAGGGGGAGCTCGGATGGCAGAGGTGGCACACCTGGTAGCCTCATAGGAGCGACATATCGTCAACACATCCTTAAGAGAAGAGGAAGAGTCGAGGGAGGTGAGGCGTTGGACAAGTTCCTCGTCCTTAAAACCCATCAGGATCACCTGCTTCAACTGGGTCTCCTCGCACTGCTGGTGGTTACCTGGGCATATATCTACCTCTTCCGAGGCTCTCTTGAGTCGTACATAAAAGGCATCAAAAGTCTCACCCTCCATCTGTCTGCAGCTTAACAATTCCCTCCTGCGTAGAGCTTCATTCCACTGCCCTTTGAAGTGCCGTTGTAGAATATCCAGTACCTCTTCTACAGATAACGAAGAGGTCGGAGGTACCTGCAACGTATGTTCCAAGACACGCTGGGTTTCCAAAGACAGGCACATATGCAGCTGAATAAGTTGTTTAGGCTGTGACAAACTCTGGAGATCCACCATTGTAGCATAATCAGTCCACCGTCGCCGCCATTCACGAAAAGTCTGGAAATACACATCAGGCTTCAAGATGGGCGGTGTTTGAGCAGCGCTTTAGGTGGGGCTGGGGGGCGTGAAGAAAGCATTGATGAGTATCTGAATCAGTCGATACCGAGGCAGTGTTAGAGCCAGGGGCTTGGTTAACAGTGAGGCGAGATATCAAAGCTTCAAACCGTGCACTGTCTTCCAATCTCCGTTGGTGGTCTCTCTCTGCCTCTGCTTGCCTTCTTTCTTCATTCTCCACACGTCTTGTAGCAAAGTCGTGACGCCTTTCATCCCTCATAAACTTCATTAAAGCAATTATCTCTGAAGACAACGCTGGAGATCGAAGTGAAGGGCTGCGCGATGTGGTGGGAGCTGGAACGTTCTGTTCAGCCTGGTCATCCATCTCTGCCGAGCTGTCATCCAGCTGACTCATCCAGGCGTTGGCTCCACGACTGCGTAAGGCACGAGACATAATAACTTAA
>NW_024748420.1:0-7645 GCF_018991925.1 Homarus americanus
GGAGGATAAACATTTAGTGGAGAACAACCACATGTTAACATTATAACTTTGGCGCTTACTGATCTCACCCACAGTGCAGCTGGGGAAAGGAAGGTAGCAGCTGGAGCAGAGAAGGAAGCAGCTGGAGCAGGGAGGGAAGCATCTCAGGGGGAAACCAGAGGGATACAAAGTACAGGAACCTGAGCCACGAGTATTGTTTTGACCCAATAGTGGTAGAGACAGAGGGAGCCTGGAGCACCAAGGTCCACCGGAGACTCCAGATCATAGAGTTACTTGTCCCAGCGTCTCAGCATAGTAGTCTAGAGTGACTATATATATGTAGCCCCACTATACTGGATGAAGTTGGGCAATAGCAGAGTTAAATATAAAACAATGAAAACAACAAAGGAGGCAATGGTGTAGTTACTATCGTGTTACAATTTGTCTATTGCTGATATTGTGAGGCAAAACAGAGAGAATTTAATCTTGTAGATAAAGCGAGTCTGATCTAACGATTAGAGTCGCTATGAGGTACATATACTGCAGCAGGACCAGGGAGGGACAGTAGGTATGAGGTACATATACTACAGCAGGACCAGGGAAGGAGAGTAGCTATGGGGTAAATATTCTGCAGCAGGACCAGGGAGGGAGAGTAGCTATGAGGTACATATACTGCAGCAGGACCAGGTAGGGAGAGTAGCTATTGGGTACATATACTGCAGCAGGACCAGGGAGGGAGAGTAGCCAGAATTCACTGCTCTGCTGCTGGGAGCCAGGAGTAACTATAAATTTTATGGGACAGAATATTATGGGGTGAATATATTTAACAGGACCTGAGGAGGGAATTAGCTATAGGTACATATACAGAAGGACAGGAAATAGCTATATACTCTGCTCTGGGACCAGGAGGAAAGTAGCTATGGGGTACATATGCTGCTGCAACAGGACCAGGGAGGTAGCACTATAGAATTTTGCTCTTTCTGCTCGATGAGAGAATGCTTTATGAAATTACCTTATCTTTCTGTATGGGACAGGGAGAATTACCTGCTCTGCATGTGGGACCAGGGCAGGTAGCTACGGGTTATGCTGCAGCAGGACAGGGAGGAGAGCTACAGGGGTACACATGCTGCAGCAGGACCGGGGAGGTAACTATGAAGGTACATATACTGCAGCAGGACCAGGGAGGGAGAGTAACTATGGGGTTCATATACTGCAGGAGGAGCAGGGAGGGAGAGTAGCTACGGGTTACACATACTGCAGCAGGACCAGGGCGGGAGAGTAGCTACGGGGTACACATACTGCAGCAGGACCAGGGAGGGAGAGTAGCTATGGGGTACATATACTGCAGCAGGACCAGGGAGGGAGAGTAACTATGGGGTACATATACTGCAGCAGGACCAGGGAGGGAGAGTAACTATGGGGAACATATACAGCAGCAGGACCAGGGAGGGAGAGTAGCTCTGGGGTATATATACTGCAGCAGGACCAGGGAGGGAGAATAGCTATGGGGTACATATACTGCAGCAGGACCAGGGAGGGAGTAGCTATGGGGTGCATATACTGCAGCATGACCAGGGGAGGAGTAACTATAGGTACACATATGTATACTGCAGCTTTAGGACCAGGGAGGGACAGTAGCTAAGAGTACATATACTGCAGCAGGACCAGGGGAGGAGAGTAGCTATAGGTACATATACTGCAGCAGGACCAGGGAGGGAGAATAGCTATGGGGTATATACTGCAGGGCCAGGGAGGGAGAGTAGCTATGGGGTACATATACTGCAGCAGGACCAGGAGGGAGAGTAGCTATAGGGTATACTTGCTACCTTGGGACCAGCCAGGGAGGGAGAGTAGCTATGGGGTACATATACTGCAGCATGACCAGGGAGGGAGAGTAACTATTGGGTACATATACTGCAGCAGGACCAGGGAGGGACAGTAGCTATGGGGTACATATACTGCAGCAGGACCAGGGAGGGAGAGTAGCTATGGGGTACATATACTGCAGCAGGACCAGGGAGGGACAGTAGCTATGGGGTACATATACTGCAGCAGGACCAGGAAGGGACAGTAGCTATGGGGTACATATACTGCAGCAGGACCAGAGAGGGAGAGTAACTATGGGGTACATATACTGCAGCAGGACCAGGGAGGGAGAGTAGCTATGGGGTACATATACTGCAGCAGGACCAGGGAGGGAGAATAGCTATGGGGTACATATGCTGCAGCAGGACCAGGGAGGGAGAGTAGCTATGGGGTACATATACTGCAGCAGGACCAGGGAGGGAGAGTAGCTATGGGGTACATATACTGCAGCAGGACCAGGGAGGGAGAGTAGCTATGGGGTACATATACTGCAGCAGGACCAGGGAGGGAGGGTAGCTATGGGGTACATATACTGCAGCAGGACCAGGGAGGGAGGGTAGCTATGGGGTACATATACTGCAGCAGGACCAAGGAGGGACAGTAGCTATGGAGTAAATATACTGCAACAGGACCAGGGAGGAAGTAACTATGGGGAGTACATATACTGCAACCTTGGGACCAGGGAGGAGAATAGCTATAGGGTACACATATACGCAGCAGGGCCAGGAGGAGAGTAGCTATGGGGTACACATATACAGCAGGACCAGGGAGGGAGAGTAGCTATAGGTACATATACTGCAGCAGGACCAGGAGGGAGGAGAGTAGCTATGGGGTACACATATACTGCAGCAGGACCAGGAGGGACAGTAGCTATGGGGTATACTGCAGCAGGACCAGGGAAAGGGACATTAGCTATAGGGTACATATACTGCTTAAGGACAGAGGGAGAAATAACTATACGGTACATATACTGCAGCAGGACCAGGGAGGGAGAGTAGCTATGGGGTACATATACTGCAGCAGGACCAGGGAGGGAGAGTAGCTATGGGGTACATATACTGCAGCAGGACCAGGGAGGGACAGTAGCTATGGGGTACATATACTGCAGCAGGACCAGGGAGGGAGAGTAGCTAGCAAGGGATACATATACTGCAGCAGGACCAGGGAGGAGAGTAGCTATGGGGTACATATATACCGCAGCAGGACCAGGGAGGAGAGTAGCTATAGGTACATATACTGCAGCAGGACCAGGGAGAGGACAGTAGCTATGGGGTACATATACTGCAGCAGGACCAGGGAGGGAGAAGAACACATGATTATCAAACAACTTTTATTTAATTATAATTAAACATAAAAAACAGAATATGAACAAAAACTATGATATTATAATACTTTCAGAAAAATATTGTTAATATTCACAGGAAAACTAGATGAAAAAAAAATTTAAAAAATGGTACAAACTCATAACGTCACCCTTTCCTTCAGCGGATAATTTATGACGTCATCTTGGCGAGAAAATGAGGGAAGGATGTGACAGTAGGGTGTGTCATACAGAGGCGAATTTTTTTTTTTGAGTTTGAAAAATCGGCCCATGGTATTAATGATGTAGTTCTATGTGCAGAATCATGTAATATCTTCAGATTTGAAAAGTTTTCATTTTTGCTAGGTAAATTTTAACTTGAAATCTTATGAAAATTCAGTATTCCCACCCTTTTACCAACACCACTAAATAGCTTATTTAAAGTAAAGTAAATGTATCAGGTTAATTTATTAGGATGAAAATGATCCAGAATAGTGAAACGAATGATCTTGACACATTTATTAAATTTAATATTCCTTTAGAAAACAAAATTATCAAATACAAAAACCGGTTTTACTACGACGACCCGGTGTTGCTGCACACCATAGAGAACATGTCTTTCTTGCTTCTCTTTCTACTCATCACCTCCCTGCTGACCACCTGAGCTCAGATGTAGCCTTCCCTCCTCTCCTGGCTGTACACGTGACTGCTGGCCTCGCTCACTTGCTGTACACAACGCTCTATACTCTGGGTGTGGGAGGGCCAGGCAGGGACATGCATGGGGTTGTCCAGGAAAGCTCTGCCTTGAACATTGGTGAGGCTGCAGGTAAGAGGGGGCTCACTGTCAGCCTGGATGTTATCCAGATCTATGAGATCAGTGAGGGTCTTGGCACCTAGATTGACTTCAGGAGTCTTCCTGACCCTGGAAGGAATCGTCACCAACTGATTCGTCATGCCCAGATCCTCTCATAAGTCTCACTATCCAAGATCTTTTTGGCTGCCACTCTTCTCTCCTCCTCATCCTTACTGCAAGAGCATTTGTCTGCAGAACTGCCTCGGGATGAGCATACCAGGAAGATCTCCTCACAGTCTGCTCACAATCTAGCAGACAGCAACTGGCAGCTGGCTCACACTCCAGGAGCTCAAGCTGGAGAGAGAACATACTTACCTCGGACCTTAGGAGAACGGTAGCTTGACCTTGGTGTTGAACCAATTTGGCAGTAGACACTCATTAGATTGGACAATAAGTCTCAGGTTGTGAAGCTGGTTCCCTTTCAGTTTATGATGAGCGACCCAAAGTCTGCAGAACCTGAGAGCCGTTGTGAGCCACCTAGAATGTGAGACTGGACCTATCTGCAGGTAAGCAAGTCTATCAGGCATGACCCCAGTTTTGATGGCACTGCAAATCATGTAACCATAGTACTGGTCAGTACTCAGGTCGTCAATGACAATATGTGCAAGCTCAACGAGTGGAGGGCCAACTGTGATTTTTTCAAAGCTCGGATATATTTCTAACTCAGTGGCAGAGTCCAGTATCTTGCCAAGAGGACCAGACCATCTGTTGTTTGAAAGAGTCTTGCCATCCAGCTCCTGGATCAGATGTCTGAGTGGCAACTCGTTGGTGTGGAGGTCACACTTAATCCAGACCAGCTTCCTCCCAATCTTCCGCTCTATCCACTGTATGACCCCCTTGCCACCCACTGTGTTCGTGTTGGTGCTGTCCCCTCCAATGGCCTGCAGGGTCTGGTCTACGTTCCTCTCTCTGAGCCAGTTCACAATGTTATCTGCCACTATCTCAGCTGGTTTCCTGATGTCATCTTTCTCTGGGTGGAAATGCCACAAATACTTCCCTCCTGGTTCACTGCAGCAGGAGTAGTGTTCCTCCGTCACCATGGCAGGGAACAACTTGTCAGAATCTCCAACTTTCATGAACACTTTAGTGTCATCCCTTCTCCCATCAAAGAACAAACAATTGATTCCATTTTCTCTTATCCACTTATCAAACTCCTCTTCTAGGTTACTAACAAGTTTCTCCTGAGCTCTCCTTACTTTGTTATGATCTATCACCAGGTGAACATCATCAGGTGTTATCAAACCACCGTCAGTCCAGGCAGCTGTTGCTATCTCTGCAGTTTCTCTGAGACCAGTGTGGTGTCACATGCTGGCCAGAGCTATGCTCGGGATATCTTTCCTATTTCGAATCTTATGCCTGGAAGGTTTGGGATCATTATTTTCTGGGTTGGGGACAAAGTCACCATTCTCCTGGTCAGCACTCGGATCAGCCATGGGGAAGTCATTAAACTCTGAATCAGCTTGACTCCAATCATCGGCCTTTTTTACCTCACTCTGGGCCTTCTCAAGTCTACTTTTCTCAGCAGCTCACTTCTCCTCTTCTGTCTACTCTGTGGCCTCCTGTCTCTTGGACTCCGGAACATCTTGGCTGAAATCATGAGCCTATACTGCCAGTCTTCTCTCTCTGTGCTTTGACAAATGCCAGTTCGATCACAAGGAATCTTCCAGTTCACACTTTCAAATACAGGAGATGTGGGCCTCAGTTTACAGTCACGATCGCATCCAAACTCAGGACAGAGAACAATTGGGCACTGCAAGTAATTATGTCAAATAACTGGTCCAGTTGCTTGCTTAAAGCTGTCATAACTGCAAGTTTTCACTCTCCCAAGAAGAGATATCTCTTGCCTTTTTTCCCAACTGGCTAGCAGTCTCTCACTAATCTTCTTGACTTGTTGTTATGACTGGAGGCTTGAACTGAGCGTTAGCCAGAGTGTACTGTACCCAAGACAGCTTTGGTCATATCACTGTAATGTCTTTGTTTGTGTAAGTTCTTTGGTTCTTTTCACTGATTTGCCTGATTAAAACACCGTATCTCAAAGCATCTCTCAATGTAGGCAGCTCCGACTTCAGGAGCTCTCTCCCAGACCCAAGATAGTGACTGAGATGGCTGGATTTTTGGTTCCTCGTCCTGACACAAGCAGCCATCGCAAATATTATCAACTTATAAATGCATCAGAATCTGAAACAGAAAAAAATATTGTTAGTTGGGTTGTTAAAGAATGAAGTAAGAAAGCAATGTTCACTATTTAATTGTAATGCACTAATGCAGCTGTACGTTAGATTTTCGATAAACTTCACGCTAAAATTTACCTAGCAAAAGGTTGCAAAATATTGAAACTGAAATTTTTTCTGTTTATATACACTAAAATCTACCAAAAAAGTGATGGGCCATTAGTTTTAGCTGATCTTCCCTCCTATGACACACCCTAATGTGACAGCCACCGAGGACCTGCCCTTAAAGACGACCGCAAAATGTCTCAGAGTAACACACAGCTCTTACTTACTATTCATTTTAATTCTTACCCGTAAGTTACCTGAAGATAATAAAAAATTTAGAAGTATGAGGAAGAAGAAAAGAGGATTTAGGTAAGAGATATGAGCCAGCGAGTCACTGAGGCCAACTAGAGTGAGGCGGTCACTAGTGTCTCCCGAGGCCGCCACTAAGTCCCCGCCTCTCTCTAATTCACGGATCTGACTCACAACACTTGGCTGTATCCTCCCGCCAGAGTTCAGGTGATAAGTCATGCCAGGGGCTAACAGTGAGTCGAGCAAAGCCAACTACTTCCTTCTGATTATGTGAACACGCACCCACACACTCAACACTCTTGTTCTTAACACAACGAATTATATTACTGACCATCATTACCCGCCAAAAGTGTATCACTAATTGGGCTGTAAGTAGAGTTTGATTTGTGTAAATCTTTAAGTTTCCAGAACAAAGATTGTACACTGTAGGTGCAGGACAGTGGTGGGTCTCGAGACTACTGTAGATGCAGGTCAGTGGTGGGTCTCGAGATTACTGTAGGTGCAGGTCAGTGGTGGGTCTCGAGGCTACTGTAGGTGCAGGTCAGTGGTGGGTCTCGAGGCTACTGTAGGTGCAGGTCAGTGGTGGCTCTCGAGGCTACTGTAGGTGCTGGTCAGTGGTGGGTCTCGAGGCTACTGTAGGTGCAGGTCAGTGGTGGGTCACGAGGCTACTGTAGGTGCAGGTTAGTGGTGGGTCTCGAGGCTACTGTAGGTGCAGGTCAGTGGTGGGTCGCGAGGCTACTGTAGGTGCAGGTCAGTGGTGGGTCTTGAGGCTACTGTAGGTGCAGGTCAGTGGTGGGTTACTGTAGGTGTAGGTCAGTGGTGGGTTTCTGTACGTGCAGGTCAGTGGTGGGTTACTGTAGGTGCAGGTCAGTGGTGGGTTACTGTAGGTGCAGGTCAGTGGTGGGTTACTGTAGGTGCAGGTCAGTGGTGGGTTACTGTAGGTGTAGGTCAGTGGTGGGTTACTGTAGGTGCAGGTCAGTGGTGGGTTACTGTAGGTGTAGGTCAGTGGTGGGTTACTGTAGGTGCAGGTCAGTGGTGGGTCTCCAGGCTACAGAAATAACCTGTCATGTGTCCAGGTATTACCTGTGGACCCTCAGGCCACGACGGTGTGTGTAGCCCACA
>NW_024748421.1:0-4335 GCF_018991925.1 Homarus americanus
AAAAACAAGGTCCCCTGATTGAGTATAACAAAGTCCCCTGATCGAGTATAACAAAGTCCGCTGATCGAGTTCAACAAAGTCACCTGAACGGGTATAAGAAAGTCCCCTGATCGAGTATAAAAAATTACCCTTAGTGAGAATAAAAAAGTCCCCTGATTGAGTATAACAAAGCCCTCTGATCGAGTATAGCAAAACCCATGATCGAGTATAAAAAAGTCCCCTGATCGAGTGTAACAAAGTCCCCTTATCGAGTATAATAAAGCCCCCTGATCGAGTATAACAAAGTCCCCTTATTGAGTATAACAAAGGCACTGATCGAGTATAACAAATTCCCCAGATCGAGTATAACAAAGTCCCCTGATCGAGTATAACAAAGTTCCCTGATCGAGTATAAGAAAGACCCCTGTTCGAGTATAACAAAGTCCCCTGGTCGAGTATAACAAAGTCCCCTGATGGAGTATAATAAGGCACTCTGATCGAGTATAACAAAGCCCCCTGATCGAGTATAACTAAGGCCCCTAATCGAGTATAACAAAGTCCCCTGATCGAGCATAACAAAGACCCCTGATCGAGTATAACAAAGGCACTGATCGAGTATAACAAATTCCCCAGATCGAGTACAACAAAGTGATCGAGTATAACAAAGGCTCCTTATCGAGCATAACAAAGGCCCCTGGTCGAGTATAACAATGTCCCTTGATCGAATATAACAAAGCCCTCTGATCGAGTATAGCAAAGCCCCCTGATCGAGTATAAAAAAAGCCCCCTGGTCGAGTATAACAAAGTCCCCTGGTCGAGTATAACAAAGTCCTATTATCGAGTATAACATCGGCCCCTGATCGAGTATAACTAAGTCCCCTGGTCGAGTATAACTAATTCCCCTGGTCGAGTATAACAAAGTCCCCTGATCGAGTATAACAAAGCCCTCTGATCGAGTATAACAAAGCCCCCTGATTGAGTATGAAAAAAGCCCCGTTGTCGAGTATAACAAAGTCCCCTGGTCGAGTATAACAAAGTCCCATTATCGAGTAAAACAAAGGCCCCTGATCGAGTATAACAAAGGCCCCTGGTGGAGTATAACAAAGTCCCCTGATCGAGTTTAACAAAGTCACCAGATCGCGTATAACAAAGTCCCTTGATCGAGTATAACAAAGTCCCCTAATTGAGTATATCAAAGTCCCCTGATCGAGTATAACAAAGCCCTCTGATCGAGTATAACAAAGCCCCCTGATCGAGTATAAAAAAGCCCCCTGGTCGAGTATAACAATGTCCCCTGGTCGAGTATAACAAAGTCCCATTATCGAGTATAACAAAGTCCCTGTTCTAGTATAAGAAACTCCCCTGATCGAGTATAACAAAGTCCCCTGGTCGAGTATAACAAAGTCCCCTGATCGAGTATAACAAAGTCACATGATCGTGTATAACAAAGTCCCATAATCAGAATAACAAAGTCCCCTGATCGAGAATAACAAAGTCCCCTGTTCTGGTATAAGAAAGTCCCTTGATCGAGTATAACAACGTCCCCTGATCGAGTATAACAAAGGCCCCTGGTCGAGTAAAAAAAATTCCCCTTATCGAGTATAACAAATTCCCCTGATCGAGTATAACAAATTCCCCTGGACGAGTATAACAAATTCCCCTGATCGAGTATAACAAAGTTCCCTGATCGAGTATAACAAAACCCCCTCATCGAGTATAACAAATTCCCTTGGTCGAGCATAACAAAGTCCCCTGATCGAGTATAACAAAGCCCTCTGATCGAGTATAACAAAGCCCCCAGATTGAGTATGAAAAAAGCCCCCTTGTCGAGTATAACAAAGTCCCCTGGTCGAGTATAACAAAGTCCCATTATCGAGTAAAACAAAGGCCTCTGATCGAGTATAACAAAGGGCCCTCGTCGAGTATAACAAAGTCCCTTGATCGAGTTTAACAAAGTCACCTGATCGCGTATAACAAAGTCACCTGATCGAGTGTAACAAAGTCCCCTAATTGAGTATAACAAAGTCCCCTAATCGAGTATAACAAATCCCTCTGATCGAGTATAACAAAGCCCCCTCATCGGGTATAGAAAAGCCCTCTGGTCGAGTATAACAAAGTCCCATGATCGAGTATAACAAAGGCTCCAAATTGAGTATAACAAAGGCTCCTGTCCAAAAAATAACACATTCCCCTGATCGAGTATAACAAAGTCCCCTGATCGAGTATAACAAAGCCCTCTGATCGAGTATAACAAAGCCCCCAGGTCGAGTATAAAAAAAGCCCCCTGGTCGAGTATAACAATGTCCCCTGATCGAGTATAACAAAGTCCCATTATCGAGTATAACAAAGTCCCTGTTCTAGTATAACAAACTCCCCTGATCGAGTATAGCAAATTCCCCTGGTCGAGTAAAACAAAGTCCCCTGATCGAGTATAACAAAGTCCCATGATCGTGTATAACAAAGTCCCATAATCAGAATAACAAAGTCCCCTGATCGAGTATAACAAAGCCCCCTGTACTGGTATAACAAAGTCCCTTGATCGAGTATAACAAAGTCCCGTAATCGAGTATAACAAAGTCCCCTGATCGAGTATAACAAAGGCCCCTGGTCGAGTATACCAGATTCATCTGATCGAGTATAACAAATTCCACTGATCGAGTATAACAAAGTTCCCTAATCGAGTATAACAAAGCCCCCTCATCTAGTATAACAAAGTCCGCTGGTCGAGCATGACAAAGTCCCCTAATCGAGTATAACAAAGCCCCCTGATTGAGTATGAAAAAAGCCTCCTTATCGAGTATAAAAAGGTCCCCTGGTCGAGTATAACAAAGGCCTCCTAATCGAGTACAACAAATTACCCTGATCGAGTATAACAAAGTCCCCTCATCGAGTATAACAAAACCCCCTGATCGAGTATATCAAAGTCCCCTGATTGAGTATAACAAAGTCCTTGGTCGAGTATAACAAATTCCCCTGATTGAGTATAACGAAGCCCCCAGATCGAGTATAACAAATTCCCCTGATCGAGTATAACAAAGTCCCTGATCGAGTATAACAAAGCCACCTGATCGAGTATAACAAAGTCCCCAGGTCGAGTATAACAAAGTCCCCTGACCGAGTATAACAACGCTCCCTCATCGAGTTTAACAAAACCCCCCGATCGAGTATAAAAAAGCTCCCTGGTCGAGTATAACAATGTCCCCTGGTCGAGTATAACAAAGTCCCATGATCGAATATAACAAAACCCCCTCATCGAGTATAACAAAGTCCTCTGGTCGAGTATAACAAAGTCCCCTGATCGAGTATAACAAAGCCCCCACATCGAGTTTAACAAAACCCCCTGATCGAGTATAAAAAAGCTCCCTGGTCGAGTATAACAATGTCCCCTGGTCGAGTATAACAAAGTCCCATGATCGAATATAACAAAGGCTCCTTTTCGAGCATAGCAAAGGCCCCTGGTCGAGTATAACAAAGTCCCCTGATCGAGTATAACAAAGTCCCCTGATCGAATATAACAAAGTCCCCTGATCGAGAATAAGAAAGGCCCCTAATCGAGTATAACCAAGTCCTCTGATCGAGTATAACAAATTCCCCTGATTGGCAGGTATAACAAAGCTGATCAGGTATAACACATTCCCCTGATCAGGTATAACAAAGTTCCCTGGTCGAGTATTACAAAGCCCCCTGATCGGGTATAACAAAGTTCCCTGGACGAGTATAACAAAGTCCCCTGATCGAATATAACAAAGCCCTCTCATCGAGTATAACAAAGTCCCCTGATTGAGTATAATAAAAAGCCCCCTGGTCGAGTATAAGAAAGTCCCTTGGTCGAGTATAACAAAGTCCCATTATCGAGTATAACAGAGGCCCCTCATCGAGTATAACAAAGGCCCCTAATCGAGTATAACAAAGTCCCCTGATCGACTATAACAAAGTCCCCTGGTCGAGTATAACAAATTCCCCTCATCGAGTATAACAAAGCCCCCGGATTGAGTATAACAAAGTCCCCTGGTCGAGTATAACAAAGTCCCCTGATCGAGTAAAAAAAAGCCCCTTGGTCGAGTATAACAATGTCCCCTGGTCGAGTATAACAAAGTCCCATTATCGAGTATAACAAAGGCCCCTGATTGAGTATAACAAAGGCCCCTAGTCGAGTATAACAAAGTCCCCTGATCGAGTATAACAAAGTCCCCTGATCGAGTATAACAAAGTCCACTGATCGAGTGTAACAAACATTCCTGATCGAGTATAACAAAGTTCCCTGATCGAGTATAACAAAGTCCCCTGATCGAGTATGACAAAGTCCCTTGATCGAGTATAACAAAGTCCCCTGTTCGAGTATAACAAAGTTCTCTG
>NW_024748422.1:0-7417 GCF_018991925.1 Homarus americanus
AATAAAACAACCTAACTCAACAACTCCATTCAACAAAAAACAGACAGACAGACAGACACAGAACAGACAGCCAGAGACCGACATAGTGGAAAGACAGAGAGGCTGAGACAGACAGATAGACAGAACGAGACAAACACAGACACAGACAGACAGTGACAGACATTGTAAAAATAGACTGGCAGACAGAGACAGACTGACGGACAGACAAACAGAGATACAAAGACAGACAGAGACTGAGAGACAGACGGACAGAGACAGTTAGACAAACTAACTCTACCAAAGCACCAATCACCTACTGCGGCACCAAGAGACGCCAACCCCAGTAAACAGAAACCCTCCTCCTGGTGTACATTAACACAGTATAACCTTTTTCTTCTATATTTTAAATTTATTTCTGTTCCTTTTTCGCACCCCCCCTCCCCCCCAGGCCCCGTTGTGGGTCGTTTGATCTGTGCCCGGGTGGGCTAATTCCCATTAAAAAAAAAAGCAACTGGCTGGGCCCAGCCTCGAACTGGTCCCGGCGGTGCTAGACGTAGTTCGTCAGGCCACCGCCAGCGGTCTACTGTCGGCTTTTGTGAAGGTGGTTTTGTTGTTTTTCTTTAATAATTCATATATTTTCGTAGTTTTTCTCAGAATTTGTATGAATTTATACTCCAATAGCAGAGTTACAATTGTATTGAAGCTGTGTGTGGCCCTTTTACAGCCAATCTTGGCTACTAACTCAAGATACACTTGTGTGTGCGTGTTTGACTGTCGTGTGTGTGAGTGTCGTGAATCATGAAGACATTTTGCAAGAACCTGTACCAAAACACATACAAAAGAATACCAAACAGTTATAAACAACAGCGCCACGGTAACTCTGCTATTTGAGTTTAAAATCACGTTAAGAACTGCGAAAATAAATCAATTATTGAAGAAAAACTGCAAAAATACCACATGTAACATAAATACAACTTCTGGAATGTTGATCAATGTCCCCCTGGCGGTGGCCTGGCGAACTAGGGGGGGGGTCACAGCTTCCATGGTAAACACTTTAAATATTATGAGTGTCTCTCACCCACAATGGAGAGGCCTACACTATTTTCTCTCACCACCGCTGTCTACACCTACACTATGGTTCCTCACACGGGCCAGAAGCACCGGACATGGAGTAGAAAAATTGTCCTCGTTGCAGATGGTGACGTCATCGTGTGGGTAGCAACGGACCCTGGTGTTATGGTGAAGTAATGGTGAGGTGATGGTGATAGTAAAAGAGATGGTGAAGTTCTTGGGAAGGCCACAGTGAGGTAACGATGAGAATGGTGATATTATGGTGAAATGATGGTGAGGTGACTGGAGGAACTATTCACTGGTGAAGGGTTACTGGTGCACCACTGAAGTATGAATGAAGAAGTAATGATAAAAAAGATAGCTAAAAGGAATGATGGTGAGATATAAGAGAAGAGGTGATGGTGAGTTTTAATGGTGATGGTGAGCGTAATGGTCCGGGTTTACAAGCTTTTACATATACTGTACGTGAACGCTTTAAGATTATAACACACACACACACACACACACACACACACACACACACACACACACACACACACCATTTTTATCCTTCATATCCCGAGAAAATTTACTCAACTAAAATAAATAACTATGATGTAGTGATGTAGTGTTTCTCGTCATCCAGGCCAAGTGATGTAGTGTTTCTCGTCATCCAGGCCAGGTGATGTAGTGTTTCTCGTCATTCAGCCCAGGTGATGTAGTGTTTCTCGTCATCCAGGCCAGGTGATGTAGTGTTTCTCGTCATCAGGCCAGGTGATGTAGTGTTTTTCGTCATCCAGGCCAGGTGATGTAGTGTTTCTCGTCATTCAGCCCAGGTGATGTAGTGTTTCTCGTCATCCAGGCCAGGTGATGTAGTGTTTCTCGTCATCCAGGCCAGGTGATGTAGTGTTTCTCGTCATCCAGGCCAGGTGATGTAGTGTTTCTCGTCATCCAGGCCAGGTGATGTAGTGTTTCTCGTCATCCAGGCCAGGTGATGTAGTGTTTCTCGTTATCCAGGCCAGGTGATGTAGTGTTTCTCGTCATTCAGCCCAAGTGAGGAAGATTTTTTTGTGGAAATTTCAGTAAAGATTAAAATTAACCCCCCACACTCCTCCTCCCCCCCCCTCCTCTCCACAAAAAAATCAAGGAAATTGTTTTTATTTACGACTAACAACAATAAAACCATATATTTATGTACGGAATTTGTTAGAAAAAGTCATCAAACAGTTGTGGTTACGTTTAACAAATACCAAAACGTAATCTAGAAAAAAACTTTATAGGATGGAAATATTAATTGGACAGATACTCTTGAACTATACGGTAAATCCATATCTTTTTTTTTCCATTTAACAAAAGAGGAAGTCGTGCCATTGAGATTGGTCGCGGAAGTAGAAAATCCTCTTTTCCGTATCAGACTGACGAAAAAAAAAAGAAAACAGATTTTTTTAAATAGCGTGACTGTCCCTGGAGAGCTGTGGAAGTACTGGAGGAAATAGTGCCGGGAGGAAAGGGAGGTGGAGGAGGGAGAGGAAGGAGGGGGGGGGAGGAGGAGGTGGAGTAGAAAAGGGATTCTGATGTGGTTTTGTTTTTCTTCTAGTTAAGTGTTTTCTCTCTCTCTCTCTCTCTCTCTCTCTCTCTCTATCAGTACGTTTTTCAGCCAGACCATCCTCACATCAGTCAATCCGACCCTCCTCCACTTTATCCTTCTACAGGTAGTTCCTCTACTTCAGTCGCTCCGTCAGTCTATAATACTGTGAGCGAATGTATACTTTACACCATTAACTCCTCCTGTAGTATTAGATGGAAAGATTTGAAACATGTTATAAGGATATTTACACATAGTGATCCATACGTGTTGTAGTAGTAAGGCGAGTCTTTGGTTAAAATATATAAATATACAGTATATTAACCCCGACCCGCGTCATGGCTTGTATTATGAAGCACTCGCCTCGGGGGTGTGGAGCTTTTGTAATTAACTCAATTTGTTTATTTTTTTTATGTAATGAATTATTTAATGATAATAGTTTCTTTGAACTTCTGTCATTTACATGGTGAGCTCTGATGTCCTTTATGTTCTTAGTTACTCGTAGTGGAGATACTGGAAACTTATTTACTTTATTTTTTTATTAACGATATACTAGTTGTGGGACACGTGAGAATGGTAGAGAGAAGTATATCCATCTTAATGGATCGACAGTTGTGGGTAAAGTTAAGAAAGTCTACGGTATTCGTTACCCACGTTTCACTACTAAACCTCCTCGTTTAATTCTGGTTTCTTGTACTTCCTTTCACTTCAAATATTCTTGTCTATGTGCCGCTGATTCTCAAACTGACAGACACTCACATATTAATACTTCTTTTTTATATCGTGCTGAAGTATAAAAATTCGATTGAACATAGCGAATATAACAAAAGCAAGAATTCCTTTAGTAGGTTAAATAAAAGAAGAGTTTAAATCATCTTACTCACGGTATTGAGTCTTCGTAGTCGAGGGATTGGGTCATCGTACTCAAGGGATTAGCTCATCGTACTGATTAAGTTAAACCGTAATACCAAAGGCGTCAATACATTCATTTGTTAAGTTTAAGCTATAGGCAGTGACACCATCAACGAATTGAATGATTTTAACACGACAACATTATTTTTGTCATTTTGTTGCTGGTGCCTGACAGAGTGCGCAGTACATCTGTTGCCAATGCAGATGCATCTTAAGCTAGACTAAGCAGCGACAGAGTTTCATGACACACACACTCACACAAAAAGCAGAATTCATAAATATCACGTCCTGAACCACCTCAAGAAATTGCTTACCCAGACTATAATTATTCACAAGACACACAAATAGAACTTTTCGTATACTGCGCACTTAATATCATAGGTGGGGGATGGGGTGTGTGTGGGGGGAGGAGGAGGAGGACACGGGATGGGGGGTGTGTGTGGGGTGGGTGGAGGTGGAGGAGGAAACACGCTATAAGAGATCGTATGAAGTTTAGGATTCTCCAAGATATGTCGGTAGATAACTTTAAAGACGCTTGGTGAAGACGACTCGCCAGGGAGTCAACAAGAGAGATGAGCTTGCTGCGTCTTATACGATGTTGGTAGGGTGTACTTGACGCACCCCCCCCCCCGCTAATGACGCTTGAGGCTACAGGCTTTTAAGTTTATTTGTGGTCCTTGGAGGAATTTATAAGTTTAAGTGTCAGAATGTAGTAGGATTAAAAGTCAGGTCAGGAGATGAGACGCCAGAGAGAAGCTTACTGAGGCTAAGTTATATAGACGAGTGTGTTGGTCGGCACTAGGTTCATATGTCTTTTCTGCCTGAGTTTTTTCCCCTCACTCCTCGTAGCAAGATGTTAAGATATTTTTCCTATACGAGGTACGAAAAAGTAATATTTGTCTTTCTGAAAAAAAATTTCTCTGTTGACTCATCCACTTCATTTATGCATTTACTTTTATTATTATTATTATTATTATTATTATTATTATTATTATTATTATTAGTAGTAGTAGTAGTAGTAGTAGTAGTAGTAGTAGTAGTAGTAGTAGTAGTAGTAGTAGTAGTAGTAGCAGTAGCAGTAGTAGTAGTAGTAGTAGTAGGAGTAGTATAACATCATGCGTCATAGAATACTTGTGAATATTTCACGGACTTGTGGATTTTAACCCCTTGTGTAAGATGACAACCGCTTACGTTCAGTGAATTACCACCTGTGAGTATGATACCTTAATCCTCTTGAGTACGACAAATTAACACCTTCATCGTCAAGTCTTAACTCAAGTCTTAACTCTATTAAGAGGATAATCCGATTTTTAATCAAAGTTGATGTAATACTCGAGGGCCACATAATGAGTTATTAGGCAAGATTAATGTATTTACAATATTTGCATAAATTTTTCTTCACGTATTATTTATTATGAAGCAAATAAAGAAAGTTATGATAAAACTGATTTGACTTTTAGGGAGATATACGGTAAGTTGCGGTACACGTAAGAATGATACTGAGACAGTAAATCATCTTAATGGATCAACAAGTGTGGTGGGTAAATGTGGAAAAGTCTACGGTATTTGCCACCCACGTTTCACTACTAATCCACCTCGCTCCATTCTGTTTTCTTGCATTCCCTTTCAATTCAAATGCCAAGACAGTGATATTTAGGATCTTTGGTTAAGATTAATATTAATTCCTTGTGAAATTTATTAGAAGTTAAATTAGCAGTTCATATACATATAAGAAAAAATATAATAGTAGAATAGTATTTGATGTTGCGTAATACAGCTACTTTAGTGCACAAACTCTTTAATCCACAAAACAAACCTGTAACAAAAAAACACAACTCCCCAATATACAAATCCGACAGAAAATAATCGGAACTATCTATGGACAGGTAAAGCGACAGGTAGCTCAGACAAACAGGTGAGACGGCACACAGCTCAGACAGACAGGTGAGACGGCACACAGCTCAGACAGACATTAATGCTAATTTTGGACACACGTTCTATATATTCTGTGGTCACTTGCCTCGATGTGTCAGTCTTGTTTTCACTCAGGCATTCCATTGTCCTCCGTGTTCTTATTACTGCACTTCACCGTACTACCCAGCCAGTGTGTCTGAACTCAGAGGTGTGGGACTGTGGTAAAAATTTCTTAAACTTACTGAAGGAATTAATAGATTTCGGCATGATATAAAAATGAAGAAGAAGAAGAAGAAGAAGAAGAAGAATTATGCAAGTGTTTGTTTAATTTGAGAATGAGCAGTGGATAATTAAGAACAAGAATATTTGAATTGAAAGGGTATGCAAGAAAACAGAATGGAGCGAGGTGGATTAGTAGTGAAACGTGGGTGGCAAATACCGTAGACTTTTCCACATTTACCCACCACACTTGTTGATCCATTAAGATGATTTACTGTCTCAGTATCATTCTTACGTGTACCGCAACTTACCGTATATCTCCCTAAAGGTCAAATCAGTTTTATCATAACTTTCTTTATTTGCTTCATAATAAATAATACGTGAAGAAAAATTTATGCAAATATTGTAAATACATTAATCTTGCCTAATAACTCATTATGTAGCCCTCGAGTATTACATCAACTTTGATTAAAAATCGGATTATCCTCTTAATAGAGTTAAGACTTGAGTTAAGACTTGACGATGAAGGTGTTAATTTGTCGTACTCAAGAGGATTAAGGTATCATACTCACAGGTGGTAATTCACTGAACGTAAGCGGTTGTCATCTTACACAAGGGGTTAAAATCCACAAGTCCGTGAAATATTCACAAGTATTCTATGACGCATGATGTTATACTACTACTACTACTACTACTGCTACTACTACTACTACTACTACTACTACTACTACTACTACTACTACTACTACTACTACTACTAATAATAATAATAATAATAATAATAATAATAATAATAAAAGTAAATGCATAAATGAAGTGGATGAGTCAACAGAGAAAATTTTTTTCAGAAAGACAAATATTACTTTTTCGTACCTCGTGGGAAAAATATCTTAACTTTATCTTGCTACGGGGAGTGAGGGGGAAAAACTCCAGGCAGAAAAGACATGTATGAACCTGGTATAGGCCAACACTCGTCAATATAACAACCTCCAGTAAGCTTCTCTCTGGCGTCTCATCTCCTGACCTGACTTTAATCCTATACTACATTCTGACACTTAAACATATAAATTCCTCCAAGGACCACAAATAAACTTAAAGCCTGTAGCCTCAAAGCGTCATTGAGAAGTGCGTCAGTACACCCTGCAACGCATCGTAAGACGCAACAAGCTCATCTCTCTTGTTGACTCCCTAGCGAGTCGTCTTCACCAAGCGTCTTTAAAGTTATCTACCGACATATCTTGGAGAATCCTAAACTTCATACGATCTCTTATAGCGTGTTTCCTCCTCCCCCCTACCCCCCCACCCACCCCACACATACCCCCCATCCCGTGTCCTCCTCCTCCTCCCCCCACACACACCCCATCCCCCACCTATGATATTAAGTGCGCAGTATACGAAAAGTTCTATTTGTGTGTCTTGTGAATAATTATAGTCTGGGTAAGGAATTTCTTGAGGTGGTTCAGGACGTGATATTTATGAATTCTGCTTTTTGTGTGAGTGTGTGTGTCATGAAACTCTGTCGCTGCTTAGTCTAGCTTCAGATGCATCTGCATTGGCAACAGATGTACTGCGCACTCTGTCAGGCACCAGCAACAAAATGACAAAAATAATGTTGTCGTGTTAAAATCATTCAATTCGTTGATGGTGTCACTGCCTATAGCTTAAACTTAACAAATGAATGTATTGACGCCTTTGGTATTACGGTTTAACTTAATCAGTACGATGAGCTAATCCCTTGAGTACGATGACCCAATCCCT
>NW_024748423.1:0-14420 GCF_018991925.1 Homarus americanus
CCAGGAGCTGGATGGCAAGACTCTTTCAAACAACAGATGGTCTGGTCTTCTTGGCAAGATGCTGGACTCTGCCACTGAGTTAGAAATAAATCCGAGCTTTGAAAAAATCACAGTTGGCCCTCCACTCGTTGAGCTTGCACATACTGTCATTGACGACCTGAGTACTGACCAGTACTATGGTTACATGATTTGCAGTGCCATCAAAACTGGGGTCATGCCTGATAGACTTGCTTACCTGTAGATAGGTCCAGTCTCACATTCTAGGTGGCTAGCGACTCTCCAGGTTCTGCAAAATTTGGGTCGCTCATCACTAAACTGAAAGAGACCAGCTTCTGACGCTAGGGCTGTGTCCAATTCATCGTGGTGTCTCTTGCCAAATTGGTTCAACACCAAGGTCAAATCATCGTTCTCCGAAGGTCCAGGCATGTTCTCTTCCAGCTTGAGCTCTGAAAGTCAGCCAAGAAGGTTGTTCAGTTGTGGAGCAGACTGTTGAGGAGATCTTCCTCAGTATGCTCATCGAGGGGCAGTTCTGCAGACAATGCTATGCAGTAGGATGAGGAGGAGGAGGAGAAAGAGTGTAGCAGTCAAAAAGATCTTGGATATGAGACTTATGAGAGGATCTGGGCAGCAACCCGAATCAGTTGGTGACGATTCCTTCAGGGTCAGGAAGACTCCTGAAGTCAATCTAGGTGCCAAGACCCTCACTGATCTCATAGATCTGGATAACATCCAGGCTGACAGTGAGCCCCCTCTTACCTGCAGCCTCACCAATGTTCAAGTCAGAGCTTTCCTGGACAACCCCATGCATGTCCATGCCTGGCCCTCGCACACCCAGAGTATAGAGCGTTGTGTACAGCAAGTGGCCAGGCCAGCAGTCCGCATGTAACCAGGAGAGAGGAGGGAGAGAGCACCACATCCCGAGCTCAGGTGGTCCTAACAGGGGTGATGAGTAGAAACAGAAGCAAGAAAGACATGTTCTCTATGGTGTGCAGCAACACCGGGTCGTAGTAGTAAAACCGGTTTCTGTATTTGATGATTTTGTTTTCTAAAGGAATATTAAATTTAATAAATGTGTCAAGATCATTCGTTTCACTATTCTGGATCATTTTCATCCTAATAAATTAACCTGATACATTTACTTTACTTTAAATAAGCTATTTAGTGGTGTTGGTAAAAGGGTGGGAATACTGAATTTTCATAAGATTTCAAGTTAAAATTTACCTAGCAAAAAATGAAAACTTTTCAAATCTGAAGATATCACATGATTCTGCACATAGAACTACATCATTAATACCATGGGCCGATTTTTCAAACTAAAAAAAAAAAAAATTCGCCTCCGTATGACACACCCTATTACCGTAACTCATTCAGTAACCAGAATCTTTTTACCTGGAAGCTATTCGTTGCAAAGAATCTCAAAGTAATCATTAGTTGATGAATAAGAGGTAGAGGTGAACCATAGCCAACAGGTCTGTCAAGTAGATGCTCCATATCATGGAAAATATCAAGGAAATTTCCCTTGTTGAAACCTATATAGTTGTTTGTGTTACGTGTCATCATAAAAATTGATAGGATTCTGCCTGTCTACCATCAGTCTTCTCTCTACAAAATTTCCAATTTGACGATATCGCCGAAAAGTGGTGTGCTGTCTGTTAAAATTAATGTTGACTGGCTATCTTGAATGATGGATAGGCCGCTAAACCTGCCTCCACCTCCAGGCTGGATTAACGCGAGGATCGACAAATCCGATCTCAAACCCGGTTTGAATCTTTGTGTTGGCTCAAGGCAGCGTTCTGAATACCAAAAATCTTCAATCTTTGCTCGATCCTTGGTTTAAACTTTCATGCGGTTTCAAACCAGCGTTCTGAATTCGGGCCTAAAAGTTTAACCAACCCATAGTGGCGCAGCTCCTTCCTTTTCCTCATAAAGATTGGTGTTCGTTTGGTAAGGATGAATTCGTTTGGGTAAGGTTTCCATTCTTCGTGAGGACGTGTGTAAGATAGTCACTACCTGGGATATCAGGTGTTGCCCGAGTTTTTTTTCTTTTTGTTTCTACGAACTTATGTTAAATTTAGCCAAGCCAATTTCCATCTCTGTGTTAAGAACTATGGCCGTGCAAAAGGTGGCCCACATATAGGTGGGGACTGGCCGTCTCCTCCCATTTTTTAGATATTCGTGACCAGTCTCGAGGCTATTTGCCGAAACACTTTAAATCCATATCTTTGTCTTAAGAATCGTGGCCGTGCACAGCAAACAAACAGAAAAATAAATGTTTGAATGAGGAGGTTCTACCATGGGGGGCGGGGGGGACACCACAGGGCCAAACACCCAGACTTCCACCTTCGTGATACTTCTTGGGTTCACACGTACTGTACCAACACGAAAAAAAAAAATCCGCTGCTTTCCACTAAAATCATAGTCGTGTATAGCGAAGAGACCCACAAACAGGCAAATTAACAAACAAACAAACCGATTGAGAGGATAAACGCTCGCCTTCTATAATACGAGTCGTTGTCCCAGTGGCGCAATCGGTTAGCGCGCGGTACTTATACGACAGTGTCTGAGCCATGCCGAGGTTGTGAGTTCGAGCCTCACCTGGGACATAACTTTTGGGATTCTCGTGAAACTTGACGCTTTAGGTTTAAGGAGGCGTTTACCAGACTTTATTAAAAACTTCATAACGACAGGACATTTGCTGTCAAACCTTCGAAAAATAACGTAAAGTCGGACATATTTGTCCAAGAAAACGGGGTACCACAGGGCAGCGTTCTCGGTCCTGTTTTATTTCTAATTACAATGAATGAGTTTCCGTCATTAGCTCCCGTGCCACGAGGATTTAAGATCTCCCTCTTCGCCGACGATTGTACGTTGTGGTCGCAATGCAAGTCAACTATGGGGATGCAGGAAGCTCTTGCTGCCGCTCAGCAGTGAGTTTTAAGATTCTCGGTGGCTAAAACAATGGGAGATGAATTAACTCGAAAAAAATCCCTTGTTAAGGCCAGCACTCCATTTGTATAATACTCCTACTGTCTTTCAAAATTCAGTTAAATTTCTAAGCCTAACTTGACAAACGCCTCACTTGGAGACAGCATGTTAAAAACATAATAAATAAAACCTCCAATTCAACTAACATGCTGAATTACCTATCGGGTAAATCATGGGGAGCCGATAGGAAGTCCTTATTAATGTTGTATAAGTCCCTCATTAGATCTAAAATGGGTTATGGAGCACAGGTGTATGCATCTGCAAACAATACTTTACTCTCCAAACTGACGGTCATTCAAAACAAGTGCCTACGTATCAGTCTTTGAGCACTCAGATGCACGAGGGTTTTCAAGACTAGAGGTAGAGGCGAACACCCCTGCATTACAACAGAGAAGGGAGTACCTAACTTTGTCTTACGGGTGAAAGGTGGCAAGGAAGCATGAGAACTCCCACCCCGTTTGGAGTCCCCTGGCCCACGGTGGCTATGAATTCCTTGCCAGGGACAAATTCCTTTGCCGCCCGCCTCTGCTTCTTAACGACACTAACTGGGGTGTCGTTAAATGACAGACAATCTTGTGACAAGTAATATTCCATCTTGGGAAGTCAGGAGAACATTTGTATCCCAAAGAAGAAGCAGGAAGAGATATGCATTAAATTCATGGAGCTCCTCCTGGCATTTCAGGACCACGTCCGTCTATTTACAGACAGGTCCAAGACTGATACTACCGTCGGTGAAGGCATCTGGTCAGAAAACTATCAATCAAGATATCGTTTGCCAGACCACACAACAGTGTTCACCATTGACAAGATTCCATGTCAGCTCTTCAAGCAATTACAAGTAGCCAAACAGATACAAATGCAATACAGGGCAACAATATTAATAAACTCCACTCAACTAACAAAAATATTTGTCTAGTGTTGGTGCCCGGACTTTACAACAATGAAAGGGCAGACCGATTAGCGAAATCCGCGGTGGAACTTAGGTGGAGAGTGTTCTACCAGCACACGGTGGTCCTGGAGTGTTTTACCAACACACAGTGGTTCTGGAGAGTTTTATACCGGCACACAGTGGCCCTGCAGACTGTTATACCAGTACACAGTTGGCCCGGGGTGTTATACCAGCACACAGTGGTTCTGGAGAGTGCTATACCAGCACACGGTGGTCCTGGAGAGTGTAATACCAGCACACAGTGGTCCTGGAGAGTGTTACACCAGCACACAGTGGTCCTGGAGTGTCTTATACCAGCACACAGTGGTCCTGGAGTGTTATACCAGTACACAGTAGATCTGGAGAGTGTTATACCAGCACACAGTGGTCCTGGGGTGTTATACCAGTACACAGTGGTTCTAGAGTGTTATACCAACACACAGTGGTTCTGGAGAGAGTTATACCAGCACACAGTGGTCCTGGAGAGAGTTATACCAGCACACAGTGGTCCTGGAGAGAGTTATACCAGCACACAGTGGTCCTGGGGTGTTATACCAGTACACAGTGGTCCTAGAGTGTTATACCAGCACACAGTGGTCCTGGAGAGTGTTATACCAACACACAGTGGTCCTGGAGAGTGTTATACCAGCACACAGTGGTCCTGGAGAGAGTTATACCAGCACACAGTGGTCCTGGAGAGTGTTATACCAGCACACAGTGGTCCAGGAGAAGGTAGCAGTAGGAGGGGTTGGCAGGGGTCACAGTGGGTGTGGGATGAGTTATGGAGGAAGACAATATAGAGTGTACCCGAGTGTGTGTGTGTGAGTGTGTGTGATTTTTGTGTGCGTAAATGTGTGTACATGTGTTAATTTTGTGTGTGTGTGTGTGTATGTTGAAAGCCTTCGTAATATGTAAATCTCGGGATATATCATTTCTTCCATCACACAAAACGATTCAGTATGCAGGTTGGCGTGTATAAACTCTCACATGTTCAGGACAACTCGTGTGTGTGTCAACAAAAAATAAACCTTTTTCCCGCCTTTTCGACACTTTTTCCTTCCCCGTCAGGTATATAGATTGGTTGTAACATGGCGGCGAGTGTGTCTCAGTTTTTACCTGTCACTGTTTTTGTGAGTATGAATGAATTTGTGTACGTGTGTCTCAATGATTGTGTGTGTGTGTGTGTGTGTGTGTGTGTGTGTGTGTGTGTGTGTGTTCTTGCTACCTGCTAAAATTTATGCATTTGTCACTGGCTGGTAAAGTATTTGTTACAATTGACGTGTTATTCTTTTAGATAATGCATACATACTGTATATAATAACCTAACCAAACCAACCAAGCCTGACCTAACCTATCCTAACTTAACCTAACCTAACCAATCTAACCTAACCAACCTAACCAACCCAACTTAACCTAAAATATAATAATCTAAACAACCTATCCTAGCCAACCCAACATAAAATAACCTAACCAACCCATCAAATCGAACAAAGTAATCTAACCAACCTAACCTAACCACCACAATCTAACCTAACATAAAATAACCTACTGAACCTAACCAAAAAATATAATCAACCTAACCTAACTAACCCAGCCTATAATGAGGGGGATCTTATATAGAAGATAAAGGAAGAATATTTAGTTGTAGAAATGTTTGACTGGGTATTATCTTCACAGGGGAAATCTTGTAAACACCAACTCTAAATACAGCTATTTATTAGTTAACTCAATGACACAGACACATTAATAGATCATTATATTTACGTTACTGGACACTGACTCTCGGATACAAACATGAAATGGATACACTTCCCACCATAAGTAACTCACCCGAGTGGATCGCTCTGACAATGAGTCACGTGTGACCTGCGGGAGGCCCAGCGGCTGGGGAAGCTGCAGGTGCTGCTGGACTATGTCTCCTATATGAATCAAGCCATTATGCATATTTAATTACAATTTTTACTTTTTTATACATAATCGGACAGAAACCTGTCAGTTGAATAGAGAGAACCGTAGACTAAACATGCACAGTTACCTACATAAGTCCTGTTGCCTCCTGAACCACGAACCCCGAGATTCGAGATTCAGACTGATGAAACCGAAGCCTAGTATATCCCAGCCTAATATATCCCAGCCTAATATATCCCAGCCTAATATATCCCAGCCTAATATATCCCAGCATAATATATGTCAGCCTAATATATCCCAGCCTAATATATCCCAGCCTAATATATTCCAGCATAATATATGTCAGCCTAATATATCCCAGCCTAATATATCCCAGCCTAATATATCCCAGCACAATATATCTCAGCCTAATATATCCGAGCCTAATATATCCCAGCATAATATATCCCAGCCTAGTATATCCCAGCATAATATATCCCAGCATAATATATCCCAGCCTAATATATCCTAGCCTAATATATATCCCAACCTCTATCCCACCCTTATATGTTCCACTATAATATATCCAGCCTTATATATCTCACCCTCTATCCCATCCTTTACACAAGCAGCTTCCGGCTGTCTGATTAAATATGGGCAGGTATTACCAGATCATATGAATGTGATATATTTAACACTGGGAGCAGCTGGTGCCTGTTGGAATAAATATTTCCGTGTTCTCTTAAAGCCGATTTGGATCAGCTAATATATATCTACATATTTGTCCGCCAATAAACCTCATGTCCACTAAAACAGACGCGCCATGTTGGATTTGATTTGAAAAACAAAAACAAAAAAATAATCTGCTTTATATCTGTAATCATGTTTTTTTTTTACAACCCTCCCGTACATTTATAATGTCACTTTGTAAAGAAAAAATAAATAAACCATATTCTTCACAACTGCGTTTTCTGTGCATCTGCAATAAAATAATTAGTGTAAAACAGACTTATAAATCAGACACGTCCAATTTTCTTTGAACTGTTTGATATTTGTTTATGAGTTTATTCCGATGATTGTTCTTTGGGGGAGACTTTTTCCAATATTTTAAATGAAATTCGAAAAGTCAAATGCCATAACAGCCTAGACATAGTAGTGAACGTTTCTCAAGGGTATTTGATCAATGACTAGGGCGATGATAATACTTAAGCCATAGATCAGGAACCATTAGTTTTATATTGAATGCGTGTCTTTGAGTCTCCCTCAGCGCCACCCTTCTCGTTTTCCATAAGGAGGACTATACAAGACAATGATAGTTAACCTGTGCTATAGGTGATATGTGTATAACACTTAAAAGACTTTTTTTTTATATCTCAGGTTATTAATTCCACTTTTTATATATATTTGTTTTGCTTGTTAAAACAGTCATTATGGGACAAATGACTTTAATTTAACCCCTTGGGTATGATGACTTAACCCCTGGAGTATGATGACTTAACCCCTGGAGTATGATGCCTTAACCCCTAGGGTATGATGATTTAACCCCTTGAGTAGGATGATTTAACCCATGAGTACAATGAACTAAACACTTGAGTGTGGTGACTTAACCCCAAGAGTTCGATGACTTAACCCCTTGAGTACGATTACGTAACCCTTTGAGTAAGATTACTTAAACCTTAGAGTACGATTACTTAACCCTTGAGTACGATGAATTAACCCCTAAGACGATGGATTGGGGCCCTTGAGTACGATAACACTTTACTAAGAGGTCATCGTACTCAATGGGTTAAGTTGTTTAGTTTCTGTTTGGATTTTATTTCGTGGTTTTATGTTTATCCAATAGATATTTGTTTGAGTTCGAGATTTTTTGTCAGTAGCAGTAGCAGTCTACCCGGAACAAAAGTAACACTCAACTCTACCCCGAACAAAAGTAACACTCAACTCTACCCGGAACAAAAGTAGCAATCAACTTTACTCGGAACTAAAGTAACACTCAACTCTACCCGGAACAAATGTAACACTCAACTCTACCCGGAACAAAAGTAGCAATCAACTCTACCCGGAACAAAAGTAGCAATAAACTCTACCCGGAACAAAAGTAGCAATCAACTCTACCCGGAACAAAAGTAGCAATCAACTCTACCCGGAACAAAAGTAACATTCAACTCTACCCGGAACAAAAGTAGCAATCAACTCTAACCGGAACAAATGTAACACTCAACTCTACCCGGAACTAAAGTAACAATCAACTCTCCCTGGAACAAATGTAACACTCAACTCTACCCGGAACTAATGTAACACTCAACTCTACCCGGAACAAAAGTAACACTCAATTCTACCCGGAACTAAAGTAACACTTAACTCTCCCCGGAACAAATGTAACACTCAACTCTACCCGGAACAAAAGTTGCAATCAATTCTACCCGGAACAAAAGTAACACTGAACGAGATAATTAAGAAACCTCTTAAAGCCACGGGTAATATTTCGAGTTTTTCTTAATATCTGCCATTAAAGTTTCATCTAGTCCTCACGAATCTCTTTCTTTATACTCAGGTGTCTGTAACAAAGTTCTCTGTTATCATTTTACTCTCTCATAAATTCCATAACAAATTGTTTAAATATTAATATCACTAATCTTTAATTTACTGAAAAATTTGTTCTGGTAATTTCAACCAGTATGTAGAAATGAGCTGTGTCACACATTTTCCCGTGACGCAGATTTATAAGGCTTCATCGACTGACCAGATGACTTGCAACTTTACTCTTTTATTATCATCTGTTTCATAAACAAATTAATATTGTCCATATTTACAAGAGATAGTATGGCGGAAGTGTTCAATAGTTACTCCAAAGAGAAAAGGTGTTGCTGACTTATGAGAGCGGGTGAAAAGTTTAACTGCAAACTCAGGTACGGTACAGCGTCCAGTGTTGCTGAGAGATGAATCATGGTAAGCAGTAAACACAGGTGGAGAAGAGGTGCAGACAAGTGACAGGTTGGAAGGAGGAGATAAAGTGCCCAGGTTTCATAACAAAGAATGTATATGTGGGTCTCTTTATTACACTCACTAACAAGGCTAATATATCCAACTAACAGTAAAATATTACACGTGTGCTGTATTTCTTCTCTGTTAATGAACGTCACAGAATTCTGACTCCTTAACTACTGTATCTCACGCGATAATGTAAAAGACTCCACCACACCAAACTATTCCCATTACCATACGCATTTAATCATCACCTGAGCGAATTCTTCACTCCTGTAAAAACAAAAATACATACGAGTCTTCAAACTGTTTTTGAGTCACAACATCAATTTAGAATCTTTGCATATAACAGAGACTATAATTGGATCAGTGACATTTGCATATATAAATAACTTCGATATCAAGAAACAAGACTTTTTTATTTATCTTTTTATTATTCAGCGACATCATGTATAATAATTGTAGCTATGTTGTGGTGTCATGTGTCGTGTGAAGTAAACTGTGTCGTGTGAAATAAACTGCGTCGTGTGGAGTAAACTGTGTCGTGTGAAGTAAATTGTGTCGTGTGAAATAAACTGCGCCTTGTGGAGTAAACTGTGTCGTGTGAAGTAAGCTGTCGTGTGCAGTAAACTGTGTTGCTTGAAGTAAATTGTGTCGTGTGGAGTAAACTGTGTCGTTTGAAGTAAACTGTGTCGTATGAAGTAAACTGTGTCGTGTGCAGTAAACTGTGTTGCTTGAAGTAAACTGTGTCGTGTGGAGTAAACTGTGTCGTTTGAAGTAAACTGTGTCGTGTGGAGTAAACTGTGTCGTGTGGAGTAAACTGTGTCGTGTGAAGTAAACTGTGTCGTGTGGAGTAAACTGTGTCGTGTGGAAGTAAACTGTGTCGTGTAAAGTAAACTGTGTCGTGTAAATAAACTGTGTCGTGTAAGAAGTAAACTGTGTCGTGTGAGCTAAACATGTCGTGTGGAGTAAACTGTGTCGTGAAAATGCGCTTCCTGTGTCGTTTAGTAAACTGTGTCGTGTGTGAGTAAACTGTGTCGTTTGAGTAAACTGTGTCGTGTAGGTAAACTGTGTCGTGTGGGAGTAACTGTGTCATTAATGGAGTAAATATGTCATTGAAGTAAACGCTGTGTCGTGTGGAGTAAACTGTGTGTGTGGAGTAAACTGTGTCGTGTAGTAAACTGTGTCGTGTAGAAGTAAACTATGTCGTATGGAGTAAACTGTGTCGTGTGGAGTAAACTGTCGTGTAAAGTAAACTTTGTATCGTGTGGAAGTAAACTGTGTCGTGTGGGAAGTAAACTGTGTCGTGTAGAAGTAAAGCTTGTGTCGTGTAAACTGTAAGTGTGAAGTAAACTAATACATGCTTGAAGTAAACTTCCATGTCGTGTGTGCTTGTGTGTGTGTGGATGGCTTGTGATAAATTATTGAGTAAACTGTGTCGTTATTAGATAAACTGTGATAGAGTAGTAAGATGAAACTGTGTCATTATTAGATGGCTTTGTGTCGTGTGGAGTAAGCTGTGTCGTGTGGAAGTAAACTGCGTCGTCTGTGAAGTAAACTGTTTCGCGTGAAGTAAACTGTGTCGTGTGGAGTATCTTTGTGTCGTGTAGTAAACTGTGTCGTGTGGAAAGTAAACTGTGTCATTAATGATAAACTGTGTCGTGTGGAGTAAACTGTGTCGCTTGAAGTAAACTGTGTCGTGTGAAGTAAACTGTGTCGTGTGAAGTAAACTGTGTCGTGTGGAGTAAACTGTGTCGTGTGGAGTAAACTGTGTCGTGTGAAGTAAACTGTGTCGTGTGGAGTAAACTGTGTCGCTTGAAGTAAACTGTGTCATGAAGGAAAGAGGAAGGTGCATGTATTGATTTCCCAGTATTGGTCTCCCAGTATTGGTCTCCCAGTATTGGTCTCCCATTATTGATCTCCCAGTAATGATCTCCTAGGGTGCCATCAATTTCAGAGTGCTCATCAATCTCCTTTAGTTTTACCTCAAAATATTTACCCAGGAAGTGTGGTGTGATGGCCAGGGAGTATGACACCATGAACGGACAAGATGTTAATATTCATGACCTGGTGACCTCCTTCCTAGTCTTCACTCGGAACATTTCATTCTGGATAACGTTTTATATCCTCAAACTTTAACCACATTAACCACAACACACTTGAGAGCATTTATGTACTAGCAAGGTACTGTACGTCTCCTGTCTGTAGTACTTCTTGCTATATTTGTACTTCACTTTCTGTGGTGTTCATTTACTGCAGCCATCACACAGCAGGGATTCTTGTCTCGGGCGAACTACCTGACAGCATTAAAGACATGCTGTATATATATGTGATTTTATGGGTAGTGTTTGGCAGGTGAGGAATACGTGTGGCTGCCTCGATGTCTTGTCACTCTCAGGCAGCTGTGTGACTAACTGAAAACAGACCAGCTTACCGACGGCCGCCTGACAGGGGTACAGAATGATGCAGGCACAAAACAGTTTAGTATGAAATAGTAAGGGTACGAAATATCCCTCTACAGTTCAGCTGTACTACCGACTGAAAACACAGGTTGTGAAGCCGACAGTACATCCAGGAAAGATACCAAAGTCCCTAATTCCTTCTTGGATTCTTTTATGTAGATTTGCTAAGTTTTTTCCTGCTATTATGAACATCTAAATGAAAAAGTAAAACATGTGAAAACCAAATAAAACCACGAACCTTATGTCCACTCATTCTTGTAACACAAACACAGGAGGATTAATGCACACAAACAAGTTGAGTTGTTCAATACACAGGTCGGTGAACGGGAGCAGTTTGTTCTGATATTTAACCTGAACAGTTGACTGCTAGTTGTAGTTTCTCCATTTCCATATATAAAATACACACACACACACACACACACACACATGTTACGCTAAAGAAGAATGAGCTTCGATTAAGTTTTAAAAATTATCAAACGTTTTTGTCAAATAGATATAACTTTTTCATTACTGTTACAGCTTAAAGGGTATGAGTCGTATGTGGTAAAATTTGCTCTTTCATTTTAGACGTCATTTAGGTAAGGTTAGGTTACCTAATTGAGTTATAATATAGCTGTCTTATTTATCCACACGTGGCCCTGAAACCCACTTACCAGTATATTTTAACGTTTCGGCAAAAATTAGTAAGAAGGTGAATCGAAAAAAAAATCTGGCAAATGACAAAAAAAATTATAACAGACAAAACAATGATATTTAAAAACTTAAATTTCAGCTAGAATGTTGGATCAGTGACTCATCATCCCAATCATTCCAGTGTTTTCAATTTATTTTGTTTAATTTCGAAAACAAGTTTTGCAAAAGAGTAAAAATTATTTATTATCGAAAGTGAACCTAACTGAAGGGTGATCTATAGTAGTTGCAGCCGAGACACACCCTTCGTCTACCTTATTCCACCCCACATATTATATGAATCAACACCTCTGTCCTCTTATACAACAAACAATAATCATAAATGTAAAAAATAAAATCCCAATACTGTCTTATATTCATCACCATACTAAATATCCCCTAAAAAATTCTCACATTCTCAGAGTGTTATAAGCGAACACCTGGCTACGTCATCACACAGTACCACAGCCGAACCCCTATTGGTGGAGCGTTAATGACGTATACATACAGGTGTTTCTCGACCAGGTATCATCGCAAACATATTACCTATTTACTATTAATACCACACAAAGTTTGGCCAGAAATTCTGGCTAATCCAAAATCAGAGCTAATCCATATATTATCGTTTGTGGGGGGAGAGGAGGCAGGAAAAGACAATATTTATCATAAACTTGATAAGTGTTTTACAAGTCTGGTACAGTCTGGTGTTATGACTGATGAGGTGTAATACTTGTTGTGTTTTGTTATGTTACATGAGAACACACACACTCAAGCTTATTGCAACATGTGAGGAAACAACCACACACACACACACCAGAGAGAGAGAGAGAGAGAGAGAGAGAGAGGTAAAATGGCAGGCTGGACACAATCCTCTCTCAGGTGACTCATGTATAGCCCACAGAACGACTACCCACTATGACTGACGTAAAGAGAATGGATGGTAAGGAAATAGACTTTAATTTTGTAACATTTTCCAATTTTCAGAAAGTCCCATTTTTCCAGCTGTTGGATAAATGTATTTAGAGCCTCGCACACAGTAGTTAACTTTGAGAAACTATCCGACCATACTGTTGTGGGTGACTTTTACGACTAAGGATGATCTGAATTTAGTTAAGAGGGAATCGGCTCACAGGGATATTCACCCAGTCACAGTCTTACCTTAAAACCAATACAAACGATAAATACGGGTGTCGTGTGTCCATTACTTGTCCGTAGTCTCATGTTCAACTCAGTACCTTTTATTGTACTGTTTACAGAGAGTAACAAGAGTCCATAAAACACCTTCGTTGACAAGTATCTTTATTCTGACCAGATACTTCCAACAATATTATCTTCATCATCAGCGCTAAAAAGGAAGCGAAGAACCATTTAAGAATAATGACCTATAATAAAACAAAGATTCTTCGTTTTTGAGTAAATACAAATATTTTTTCTGTAAAAGCAATTTTGAGAAAATAGTCAATTTCAATTAATGGATCTCAGATTTGTTTTCGTAATCTTATATTTCTAACCTAAACTTACCTAATAACCACAGACCTAAAGGTAGCGTAACGTGACTTAACCTAAACTAAGTTAACCTGGCCCAAACTAACCTAATATAAACCAACCTAATCTAACCCAAATTCACCGCAAGTAACATAACGTTAGGTTAGGTTAGGTTCGACATTACGTTGCGTTAGGGAAGGATAGGTTAAGACTAGATAACGTTACGATGGGTAAGGGTGTGATAGGATAGGATAGGGTTGGTTAGGTTAGGTTAGGTTTAAATGTAACTGGTAATACTAACAAGACAGAGACCTGTTGGTGTACTTGGAGAAGAGACGGTGTACTGTAGCTGTGTGCAGCCCCGCGGTCAACGCTCCGAATAGTTGTCCACTGATCTCATTTTTTAATGGTGTAAAATGTACAGAATATGAAGGTGGGTCCCTACAACCCCCCAAATGGACGCGTCTCTGTTTGAAGGTCGTGTTAACATCTCGTCATAATTTACGGTTTATCTCCAGTATAATATTACGATGTAAATCACTGTGTACCATTACTAAGTCCAGTTTATTTTAGTGAGTATGTGAAAAATAGGTTGATGCAGGTCATATGATGCAGCTCATATGATGCAGCTCATAATGATGCAGCTCATAATGATGCCACTCATAATGATGCAGCTCATAATGATGCAGCTCATATGATGCAGCTCATAATGATGCAGCTCATAATGATGCAGCTCATAATGATGCCACTCATAATGATGCAGCTCATAATGATGCAGCTAATAATGATGCAGCTCATAATGATGTAGCTCATAATGCTGCAGCTCATAATGATACAGCTCATAATGCTGTAGCTCATAATGATGCAGCTCATAATGATGTAGCTCATAATGATACAGCTCATAATGATGTAGCTCATAGTGATACAACTCATAATGATGTAGCTCATAATGATGCAGCTCATAATGATGTAGCTCATATGACTGGCTCTTTTTAACTATTTAAATGGAATATAAATAT
>NW_024748424.1:0-7988 GCF_018991925.1 Homarus americanus
CCCACTGGGTGTGTGGCGATTCTCGGATTATTTCGTATAATATTGTTATAAAGTACTAAATCGACCCTCAATTGACTTTGAGAGTCTCCCACTCGGTGTGTGGCGATTCTCGGATTACTTTTTATAATATTGTTATAAAGTACTAAATCGGCCCTCAATTGACTTTGAGAGTCTCCCACTCGCTATGTGACGATTCTCGGATTACTTGGTAAAATATTGTTATAAAGTACTAAATCGACCCTCAATTGACTTTGAGAGTCTCCCACTGGGTGTGTGGCGATTCTCGGATTATTTCGTATAATATTGTTATAAAGAACTAAATCGTCCCTCAATTCACTTTGACAGTCTCCCACTCGGTGTGTGGCGATTGTCGGATTATTTTTTGTATTATTGTTATAAAGTACTAAATTGACCCTCAATTGACTTTGAAAGTCTCCCAGTAAAAAGCATCTTTGCCGATTATTTCTGCATAATATTGCGAGTAAAGAAATTAAAATTCAATTCCTCAATTCACTTTTGACAGTCTCCCACTCAAAAAAAGCATTGTCGGATTATTTTTTGCATTATTTAAGTTATAAAGTACTAAATTGACCCTCAATTGCCTTTGACAGTCTCCCACTCGTTGTGTGGTGATTCTCGAATTATTTTGTATATTATTGTTCTTAAGTACTAAATCGACCCTCAATTGACTTTGACAGTCTCCCACTCGGTGTGTGGCGATTCTCGGATTATTTGGTAAAATATTGTTATAAATTACTAAATTGACCCTCATTTGACTGACAGTCTCCCACTGGGTGTGTGGCGATTCTCGGATTATTTCGTATAATATTGTTATAAAGTACTAAATTGACCCTCATTTGAATTTGACAGTCTCCCACTGGGTGTGTGGCGATTCTCGGATTATTTCGTATAATATTGTTATAAAGTACTAAATCGACCCTCAATTGACTTTGACAGTCTCCCACTGGTTGTGTGGCAATTCTCGGATTATTTCGTATATTATTGTTATAAAGTACTAAATCGACCCTCAATTGCCTTTGACAGTCTCCCACTCGGTGTGTGGCGATTCTCGGATTATTTCGTATAATATTGTTATAAAGTACTAAATCGACCCTCAATTGTTTTTTAGTCTCCCACTGGGTGTGTGGCGATTCTCGGATTATTTCGTATAATATTGTTATAAAGTACTAAATCGACCCTCAATTGACTTTGACAGTCTCCCACTCGATGTGTGGCGATTCTTGGATTATTTTTTATAATATTGTTATAAAGTACTAAATCGGCCCTCAATTGACTTTGACAGTATCCCACTCGCTATGTGACGATTCTCGGATTACATGGTAAAATATTGTTATAAAGTACTAAATCGACCCTCAATTGACTTTGACAGTCTCCCACTGGGTGTGTGGCGATTCTCGGATTATTTCGTATAATATTGTTATAAAGTACTAAATCGACCCTCAATTGACTTTGAGAGTCTCCCACTCGGTGTGTGGCGATTGTCGGATTAATTTTGTATTATTGTTATAAAGTACTAAATCGACTCTCAATTGACTTTGACAGTCTCCCAGTGGGTGTGTGGCGATTCGCTGATTATTTCGTATAATATTGTTATAAAGAACTAAATCGACCCTCAATTCACTTTGACAGTCTCCCACTCGTTGTGTGGCGATTGTCGGATTATTTTTTGTATTATTGTTATAAAGTACTAAATTGACCCTCAATTGACTTTGAAAGTCTCCCACTCGTTGTGTGGCGATTCTCGAATTATTTCGTATATTATTGTCCTTAAGTACTAAATCGACCCTCAATTGACATTGACTGTCTCCCACTCGTTGTGTGGCGATTCTCGGATTATTTGGTAAAATATTGTTATAAATTACTAAATTGACCCTCATTTGACTGACAGTCTCCCACTGGGTGTGTGGCGATTCTCGGATTCTTTCGTATAATATTGTTATAAAGTACTAAATTGACCCTCATTTGACTTTGAGAGTCTCCCACTGGGTGTGTGGCGATTCTCGGATTATTTCGTATAATATTGTTATAAAGTACTAAATCGACCCTCAATTGACTTTGACAGTCTCCCACTGGGTGTGTGGCAATTCTCGGATTATTTCGTATATTATTGTTATAAAGTATTAAATCGACCCTCAATTGCCTTTGACAGTCTCCCACTCGGTGTGTGGCGATTCTCGGATTATTTCGTATAATATTGTTATAAAGTACTAAATCGACCCTCAATTGTTTTTTAGTCTCCCACTGGGTGTGTGGCGATTTCGATATTTTGCATAAGTATTGTTATAAAGTACTAAATCGACCCTCAATTGACTTGACAGGCCCTCACTCGGTGTGTGGCGATTCTCGATTATTTTTTATAATGACAAAGAAAGTACAAATTCGACCTCACTGACTTTGACAGTCTCCCACTTGCTAAGTGTGACGATTCTTATCATTTGCAAAATATTGTTATAAAGTACAAATCAATCAATGACTTTTGACAGTCTCCCACTGGGTGTGTGGCGATTCTCGATTACCGTACATGGCTGTTATAGTACTAAATCGACCCTCACTAAATTTTTGAGAGTTCCACTCGATGTGTGGCTAAGGATTGTTTGAATTAATTTTTGGTGCTGGTTGTTATAGTATACAACGACTTCACCTATCTTGACAGTCTCCCAGTGGGTGTGTGGCGATTCGCTGATTATTTCGTATAATATTGTTATAAAGTACTAAATCGACCCTCAATTCACTTTGACAGTTTCCCACTCGGTGTGTGGCGATTGTCGGATTATTTTTTGTATTATTGTTATAAAGTACTAAATTGACCCTCAATTGACTTTGAAAGTCTCCCACTCGTTGTGTGGCGATTCTCGAATTATTTTGTATATTATTGTTCTTAAGTACTAAATCGACCCTCAATTGACTTTGACAGTCTCCCACTCGGTGTGTGGCGATTCTCGGAATATTTGGTAAAATATTGTTATAAATTACTAAATTGACCCTCATTTGACTGACAGTCTCCCACTGGGTGTGTGGCGATTCTCGGATTATTTCGTATAATATTGTTATAAAGTACTAAATCGACCCTCAATTCACTTTGACAGTCTCCCACTGGGTGTGTGGCAATTTTCGAATTATTTCGTATATTATTGTTCTTAAGTACTAAATCGACCCTTAATTGGGTTTGACAGTCTCCCACTGGGCGTGTGGCGATTCTCGGATTATTTCGTATAATATTGTTATAAAGTACTAAATCGACCCTCAATTGACTTTGAGAGTCTCCCACTCATTGTGTGGCGATTCTCGGATTATTTCGTATAATATTGTTATAAAGTAGTAAATCGACCCTCAATATACTTTGACAGTCTCCCCACTCGGTGTGTGGCGATTTTGGATAATTTCGTATAATATTGTTAATAGTACTAAATCGGACCTCACTGACTTTTTACAGCCTCAAAGTGTGGCGATTCACTGATTATTTCTGTATAATATTAGCATATAAAGTACTAAATCGACCCTCAATTGACTTTTGACAGTCTCCCCACTCCGTTGTGTGGCGTGATTGGTGGATTATTTTCTTTTATACACATATAAAGTACCAAAATTCTAATTCTCAATTTACTTGAAAGTCTCCCACTTGTTGTGTGGCGATTCTGCACATTTCTATTATTATATTGTTCTTAAGTACTAAATCGACCCCTCAATTGACTTTACAAGTTCCACCTTGTACATTCTCGAATTATTTCTATTATTGTTTATGGCACTAAATCGACCTCTCAATTATCTTTGGAAAGTCTCCCACTAGTTGTGTGGCGATTCTCAGATTCTTTGGTATAATATTGTTATAAAGTACTAAATCGACCCTCAATTGACTTTGACAGTCTCCCACTCGCTATGTCGCGATTCTTGGATTACTTGGTAAAATATTGTTATAAAGTACTAAATCGACCCTCAATTGACTTTGACAGTCTCCCACTGGGTGTGTGGCGATTCTCGGATTATTTCGTATAATATTGTTATATAGTACTAAATTGACCCTCATTTGACTTTGACAGTCTCCCACTGGGTGTGTGGCGATTCTCGGATTATTTCGTATAATATTGTTATAAAGTACTAAATCGACCCTCAATTGACTTTGAAAGTCTCCCACTCGGTGTGTGGTGATTGTCGGATTATTTTTTTATAATATTGTTAAAAAGTACTAAATCGACCCTCAATTGACTTTGACAGTCTCCCACTCGGTGTGTGGCGATTGTCGGATTATTTTTTTATAATATTGTTAAAAAGTACTAAATCGACCCTCAATTGACTTTGACAGTCTCCCACTCGTTGTGTGGCGATTCTCGGATAATTTCGTATAATATTGTTATAAAGTACTAAATCGACCCTCAATTGACTTTGAGAGTCTCCCAGTGGGTGTGTGGCGATTCACTGATTATTTCGTATAATATTGTTATAAAGTACTAAATCGACCCTCAATTGACTTTGACAGTCTCCCACTCGTTGTGTGGCGATTGTAGGATTATTTTTTATATTATTGTTATAAAGTACTAAATCGACTCTCAATTGACTTTGAAAGTCTCCCACTTGTTGTGTGGCGATTCTCGTATTTCGTATTATATTGTTCTTAAGTACTAAATCGACCCTCAATTGACTTTTACAGTGTCCCACTCCTTGTGCGGCGATTCTCGAATTATTTCGTATATTATTGTTATAAAGTACTAAATCGACCCTCAATTGACTTTGAAAGTCTCCCACTCGTTGTGTGGCGATTCTCGGATTATTTCGTATAATATTGTTCTTAAGTACTAAATCGACCCTCAATTGACTTTGACAGTCTCCCACTCGGTGTGTGGCGATTCTCGGATTATTTGGTAAAATATTGTTATAAAGTACTAAATTGACCCTCATTTGACTGACAGTCTCCCACTGGGTGTGTGGCGATTCTCGGATTATTTCGTATAATATTGTTATAAAGTACTAAATTGACCCTCATTTGACTTTGAGAGTCTCCCACTGGCTGTGTGGCGATTCTCGGATTATTTGGTATAATATTGTTATAAAGTACTAAATCGACCCTCAATTGACTTTGATAGTCTCCCACTCGGTGTGTGGCGATTCTCGAATTATTTCGTATAATATTGTTATAAAGTACTAAATCGATCCTCAATTGGCTTTGACAGTCTCCCACTCGGTGTGTGGCGATTGTAGGATTATTTTTTATATTATTGTTATAAAGTACTAAATCGACTCTCAATTGACTTTGAAAGTCTCCCACTTGTTGTGTGGCGATTCTCGTATTATTTCGTATTATATTGTTCTTAAGTACTAAATCGACCCTCAATTGACTTTTACAGTGTCCCACTCCTTGTGCGGCGATTCTCGAATTATTTCGTATATTATCGTTATAAAGTACTAAATCGACCCTCAATTGACTTTGAAAGTCTCTCACTCGGTGTGTGGCGATTCTCGGATTATTTTTTGTATTATTGTTATAAAGTACTAAATTGACCCTCAATTGACTTTGAAAGTCTCCCACTCGTTGTGTGGCGATTCTCGTATTATTTCGTATTATATTATTCTTAAGTACTAAATCGACCCTCAATTGACTTTTACAGTGTCCCACTCGGTGTGTGGCGATTCTCGAATTATTTCGTATATTATTGTTATAAAGTACTAAATCGACCCTCAATTGACTTTGACAGTCTCCCACTCGGAGTGTGGCGATTCTCGGATTATTTCGTATAATATTGTTATACAGTGTTAAATCGACCCTCAATTGACTTTGACAGTCGCCCACTCGGTGTGTGGCGATTCTCGGATTATTTCGTATAATATTGTTATAAAGTACTAAATCGACCCTCAATTGACTTTGACAGTCTCCCACTGGTTGTGTGGCGATTCTCGGATTATTTCGTATAATATTGTTATAAAGTGCTAAATCGACCCTCAATTGACTTTGACAGTCTCTCACTGGGTTTCTGGCGATTCTCGGATTATTTCGTATAATATTGTTATAAAGTACTAAATCGACCCTCAATTGACTTTGAGAGTCTCCCACTCGTTTGTGGCGATTCTCGGATTATTTTTTATAATATTGTTATAAAGTACTAAATCGACCCTCAATTGACTTTGACAGTCTCCCACTCGTTGTGTGGCGATTGTCGGATTATTTTTATAATATTGTTCTTAAGTACTAAATCGACCCTAAATTGACTTTGACAGTCTCCCACTCGGTGTGTGGCGATTCTCGGATTATTTCGTATAATATTGTTATAAAGTACTAAATCGACCCTCAATTGACTTTGACAGTCTCCCAGTGGGTGTGTGGCGATTCGATGATTATTTCGTATAATATTGTTATAAAGTACTAAATCAACCCTCAATTGACTTTGACAGTCTCCCACTCGGTGTGTGGCGATTGTAGGATTATTTTTTATATTATTGTTATAAAGTACTAAATCGACTCTCAATTGACTTTGAAAGTCTCCCACTTGTTGTGTGGCGATTCTCGTATTATTTCGTATTATATTGTTCTTAAGTACTAAATCGACCCTCAATTGACTTTTACAGTGTCCCACTCCTTGTGCGGCGATTCTCGAATTATTTCGTATATTATCGTTATAAAGTACTAAATCGACCCTCAATTGACTTTGAAAGTCTCCCACTCGGTGTGTGGCGATTCTCGGATTATTTCGTATAAGATTGTTCTTAAGTACTAAATCGACCCTCAATTGACTTTGACAGTCTCCCACTCGGTGTGTGGCGATTCTCGGATTATTTGGTAAAATATTGTTATAAAGTACTAAATTGACCCTCATTTGACTTTGACAGTCTCCCACTGGGTGTGTGGCGATTCTCGGATTATTTCGTATAATATTGTTATAAAGTAATAAATCGACCCTTATAAAGTACTAAATCGACCCTCAATTGCCTTTGACAGTCTCCCACTCGGTGTGTGGCGATTCTCGGATTATTTCGTATATTATTGTTCTTAAGTACTAAATCGACCCTCAATTGACTTTGAAAGTCTCCCACTCGGTGTGTGGCGATTTTCGGATTATTTCGTAAAATATTGTTATAAAGTACTAAATTGACCCTCATTTGATTGAGAGTCTCCCACTGGGTGTGTGGCGATTCTCGGATTATTTCGTATAATATTGTTATAAAGTACTAAATTGACCCTCATTTGACTTTGACAGTCTCCCACTGGGTGTGTGGCGATTCTCGGATTATTTCGTATAATATTGTTATAAAATACTAAATCGACCCTCAATTGACTTTGACAGTCTCCCACTGGGTGTGTGGCGATTCTCGAATTATTTCGTATATTATTGTTATAAAGTACTAAATCGACCCTCAATTGCCTTTGAAAGTCTCCCACTCGGTGTGTGGCGATTCTCGGATTATTTCGTATATTATTGTTCTTAAGTACTAAATCGACCCTCAATTGACTTTGAAAGTCTCCCACTCGTTGTGTGGCGATTTTCGGATTATTTCGTAAAATATTGTTATAAAATGCTAAATCAACCCTCAATTGACTTTGAAAGTCTCCCACTGGGTGTGTGGCGATTCTCGGATTATTTGGTATAATATTGTTATAAAGTACTAAATCGACCCTCAATTGACTTTGACAGTCTCCCACTCGGTGTGTGGTGATTGTCGGATTATTTTTTTATAATATTGTTAAAAAGTACTAAATCGACCCTCAATTGACTTTGACAGTCTCCCACTCGGTGTGTGGCGATTCTCGGATTATTTCGTATAATATTGTTATAAAGTAGTAAATCGACCCTCAATTGGCTTTGAGAGTCTCCCACTCGGTGTGTGGCGATTGTCGGATTATTTTTTTATAATATTGTTAAAAAGTACTAAATCGACCCTCAATTGACTTTGACAGTCTCCCACTCGATGTGTGGCGATTCTCGGATTATTTCGTATAATATTGTTATAAAGTGCTAAATCGACCCTCAATTGACTTTGAC
>NW_024748425.1:0-29706 GCF_018991925.1 Homarus americanus
CACATGAGATAAAGATTCATGGGAAAGGTGACCTATCAAAACGTCAGTTAGTGAAATAAAACTGTGGTTTTCATGAGTTCACTAAACCCGTACAAGGTGCTTTAGTGTACCAGTCCAATTTAGGAATGTGTAGGCCCTCTCTTTCATATATACCAACCATTAATATATCCCCGACTATATAAAATGTCCTGTGGAAAATTTTTTTAAATGCATTTCATTTCGTACCAGAGAAAACATGCAATTTGGAAACCCCGAAGCTCAGTCCTTTTTCTTGTCTCAATAAATATGCGTTTCCTGGCTTCCCTGGGCAAGATTAATGGCCGGCCAACTCAAAACACTTAATTGAAACTCGTATCTTTACCGCCAAGTTACCTGGTAGTGGTCGTGGTCAGTTGTCATAAGGTGTTTATCGGCTTGGTGCCTGACTCTGACACAACACATTTCTCTTTAACTGACAAGTAATGAAAGGTTAGGAAAAGCATGCTGTTCATATTGTTATTACTAGTACTACTACAACTATTGCTACTATTACTACAGCTACTTTACTACTATTGCTCCTGCTACAATTACTACGACTACTGCTACCACTTTTAACGATTACAACTACTGTTGCTACAAATACTACACCTATTGATACAGCCACTACTATCACGGCAACAAAGACTACTACTACTAATTCCACTATTGTAATTGTCGTGCATGTCATTACAGGCAACATCGAGTAAGTCTCAACGAACATATCTTTATTCCCTTCATCAGTGAGGTGGCAAGAATGTTGTGATGGAAATGAATGTCTGTCAGTCAGTCTAAGACAGCCGGAGGTGAGTAAACCAGTGGAAAGTTGAGGATTTCCTGTAGGACTGACGTTGGCTGGTTGTTGGAAGTTAGACCCGAGGTCAAGATATGTCAGATCTAGTGACACATTTCACCAGTGGTCTTTCTATCAAAGCGGGAATTGCTTCAAAGTGAGGCTGGTCCTTTTTATGTAACTAAAAGTGGTTCCTGCAGGCATGACGGCACGTAAGCAGGTAAGCTGATGTGTGTGTGTGTTCAGGCAGTACGTGGAAAGTAGAGCATACAGGAATATAGATAGATGTGTGAACTCTCTCTCTCTCTCTCTCTCTCTCTATCTCTCTCTCTCTCTCTCTCGTGAACCTCGTCTAGGGACCAGGAGTTTCACCATCGTGCAACGGTGTTAATTTAAACCCGAATGTGTTTGTTTTTTCCGAATGGGAGTCTGGTATGTACAGGACAATCACTGCCACAATTGAACCCCCCTTCCACCTTCCCTCCCCTTCCACCTTCCCTCCCCTTCCACCTCCCCTCCCCTTACCCCCTATCCTCGCCCACCACCATAGCTTTTAGCTCGTTTTCTCTTTCTGTTTTCAGTAAAATTTGTAAACTTGAAAACTAATTTTAGAGAAATATTGAGGTTTTGAGGGGTTTGGAGAGAGAGAGAGAGAGAGAGAGAGAGAGAGAGAGAGAGAGAGAGAGAGAGAGAGAGAGAGAGAGAGAGACTTCTTCCGGGACTGCCAAGACAGCAATCAGTAATATTGTCAATGGTTGCTGAATTATAATGATGAGGTCGGGCCCGCAGGGGGAAATCGAGCGAGAATGAAGAAGTGTTGGGAAGAGGTGCGTGAAGAGGAAGAAGTGCTGGGAAGTGGTGCGTGAAGAGGAAGAAGTGCTGGGAAGTGGTGCGTGAAGAGGAAGAAGTGCTGGGAAGTGGTGCGTGAAGGCGAAGAAGTGCTGGGAAGTGGTGCTGAAGAGGAAGAAGTGTTAGGAAGTGGTGCGTGAAGAGGAAGAAGTGTTGGGAAGAAGTACGTGAAGGGGAAGAAGTGCTGGGGAAGTGTGGTGCTGAAGAGGGAAGAAGTGTTGGGAAGAGGTGCGTGAAGAGGAAGAAGTGCTGGGAAGTGGTGCGTGAAGAGGAAGAAGTGCTGGGAAGTGGTGCGTGAAGGGGAAGAAGTGCTGGGAAGTGGTGCTGAAGAGGAAGAAGTGTTGGGAAGAAGTACGTGAAGAGGAAGAAGTGCTGGGAAGTGGTGCGTGAAGAGGAAGAAGTGCTAGGAAGTGGTGCGTAGAGAGGAAGAAGTGCTTTGGGAAGTGGGTGCGTGAGAAGAGAAGGGAAGAAGTGCTGCTGGGAAGTGGTGCGTGAAGGGAAAGTGTTGGGAAGTGGTGCGTGAAGAGGAAGAAGGGCTGGGAAGTGGTGCGTGAAGAGGAAGAAGTGCTGGGAAGTGGTGCGTGAAGAGGAAGAAGTGTTAGGAAGTGGTGCGTGCAAGTAACTAGGTGTTAGGCAGTGTTACTAGTCAACAACACAGCACACAGCCTCTGCCACTAGTCAACACAGCACACAGCCTCTGCCACTAGTCAACAACACAGCACCTGCCACTAGTCAACACAGCACACAGCCTCTGCCACTAGTCAACACAGCACACAGCCTCTGCCACTAGTCAACAACACAGCACACAGCCTCTGCCACTAGTCAACAGCACAGCACACAGCCTCTGCCACTAGTCAACACAGCACACACACAGCCTCTGCCACTAGTCAACACAGCACAGCCTCTGCCACTAGTCAACACAGCACACACAGCCTCTGCCACTAATCAACACATCACACAGCCTCTGCCACTAGTCAATACATCACACAGTCTCTGCCACTAGTCAACACATCCACACAGCCTCTGCCACTAGTCAACACATCACACAGCCTCTGCCACTAATCAACACATCACGCCTCTGCCACTAGTCAACACATCACACAGCCTCTGCCACTGAGTCAACACAAACCCAAAACTTCTGCCACTAGTCAACACAGCACACAGCCTCTGCCACTAGTCAACACAGCACACAGCCTCTGCCACTAGTCAACACAGCACACAGCCTCTGCCACTAGTCAACACAGCACACAGCCTCTGCCACTAATCAACACATCACACAGCCTCTGCCACTAGTCAACACATCACACAGCCTCTGCCACTAGTCAACACAAACCCAAAACTTCTGCCACTAGTCAACACAGCACACAGCCTCTGCCACTAGTCAACACAAACCCAAAACTTCTGCCACTAGTCAACACAGCACACAGCCTCTGCCACTAGTCAACACAAACCCAAAACTTCTGCCACTAGTCAACACAGCACACAGCCTCTGCCACTAATCAACACATCACACAGCCTCTGCCACTAGTCAACACATCACACAGCCTCTGCCACTAGTCAACACAGCACACAACCTCTGCCACTAGTCAACACAGCACACAGCCTCTGCCACTAGTCAACACAAACCCAAAACTTCTGCCACAACCAGTATCAACACAGTTCACACTTCCCCTGGGGACTAACTATCACCGCTATACTTGTTGCCTGTCGGAGTGGTGGGGTGGGGGGGGAGAGAAATGGGGAGATAGGGGAGAGAAATGGGGAGATAGGGGAGAGAAATGGGGAGATAGGGGAGAGAAATGGGAGAGCTAGGGGAGATAGGGGAGAGAAATGGGAGAGCTAGGGGGAAATCTACCTTATCCATCTCTTTCACCAAGCAAACTGGTCCTGTCACAATATTGTATGTAAATTCGCTACGGACGCTTATTGTGTTCGTTGTTGGGCCGCCTGTAAATATGGATAAGATTAACTACCTACTTTGTCTGTCTGTCTGAGTGTCATTTATCTCTCTCTGTCTCCTCAGTTTCTCCATTACACGTCTCTCTCAGAAAAACAAAAACACTCTTTATTCTAATGTATTCTATTTTTTCTTTTGCTTATTTATTGATGAGGTTTTGTAAGGTGGAAAAATGAGTGTTCTCTATCTCTGACTCTTAATCTCTTTCTCTCTGTCTGATTCTCTCTCTCAGTCCGCCTATTGTCTAACCTTATATTGTAGACTCTCTCTCTCACTCTCTCTCTCTTGCTCTCTCTCACTCAGTCTTTCGGTTGGTGTTTGTTCTCATTTGACCCGAGTACATCAACGCAGTTTGTGATCTCGTTAAACATCCTCGTTATCCTGTTCGTTATAGAGCTGCCCTTCCATCTCTCGGGACCGGAGATTGCGTTATGGGAGTCTTCATTGATCGCATGACGTCTGAAATCTCGTTAACCTCCCTCGTTCAGCATTTCGTCATGGCATGGTACCCGAGATGGCAGTGTATGTTAAACGAGAGAGAGAGAGAGAGAGAGAGAGAGAGAGAGTCAATAAATAAGACATAAAACGAGACAGAATGACGTCATACATTACCATTGGCCGACTGTGATACTGAGATAAACACTGTCCACTGATTGGCTGTTTCTGCACGTCAAGTTCTAACCTGAAATGAGAAGACAAATGAATTTAGTTACGAGCTAAAAATTGGGTGAAACATAACTAACATTATACTAGGAACACGTAATAAATGTTTAATTGGTCTTACACTTATTTACAAATCCTGCTGTACCCAATTAAGATTATATGAGTGAATTCCAGCTACGACTAAGATTAAGAGGAGAAAATCTTGTAAGATGATTTTTTTTTCTTAATCATCTGTGTATTTAAATTTCCCATACACACAGGTCACCTGGGCGTTAAATTAAGCAGTGCATAAAAAAAATGATTTTTAAGGTACATATGTAAATGAAAAATTACGTAAAAGGAAACAAGTAGAATTTATCATTATATCAGTTTACTTAATTACATGGTACTATTACTGAACTCTATTATATAATTCATTTGTATATTAATTATCTCTGGACTAATTCATTTAGATAGAATCCACAAGACTAGGGCAGGGTATCAGGAACGGGTATAAGGGAGGGTAAGAGGAAAGGGTATCAGGGGGAGAGTAGGAGGGAAGACAAGAGGAAGGGTATCCGGGAAGGAATGAGGGAGGGTATGAGGGAGGGTATGAGAGGTATTATTTTCACCAAAAGTATGAAAATTCTGCACTACCACCATTTATCGCCTCCTAACCACCCCCCTCCCCCCCCATCCATCCCCAGAATTTTGGAGAGGAGAGGAGAGACACACACCCACAACAGATTCTGTTTTGATCTGAATATTTAACCCCCATGAGTCCTAGACTTAGTTATGGTAAAAGTTCAAGACACAACAAATTACTTTAATACGTGATTCTGCGCGAAATAAAAATTCTTCACTAAAAAGGTTGATTGTGTAAAGTTTCAGAATTATACATGAACCAGAAATTGCATCATGTGGATCTTAAGCCATCATATATTTTTCCTTATTTTTTAAGACAGTTTATGAAATTGAAAGTCAAGAGGGTACACACGCTAGCCCAGTGCTGGATTATTATTATCATTAATTATTATTATTATTATTATTATTATTGTTACCATTATTATTACTCGTTATTCTTTCAATTATTATTTTATAAAATCCATGAACGAATGGCTCTTTAAGCAGAGACAATGAGGGATAAATAGTCACAACACAGACTGTCAACATGTTTCAATAGACTTAATTTGGGCTTTGACCGTGACACACACACACACACACACACACACATAATACTCATACACAAAAGACGCACAAATAGTCATACACAAAACACACATATACTCATACACAAAACACACACATACAAACACATACATATGTAAAACACACGTACGTGCTCGTTCAGGTGACATTTATGCTTCGGATATTCCGGCAGAAATTTTTAGCAATCTGCAAATGTTTCATTGATTACTTCAGCCATACGCGTGCAGCCTCCACCCTAGTTATATGTTGGGGAGGCGCGAGGGAGAGAGGAAAGGGGGAGAAAGGGAAAGAAGAGGAGGGTTTTACACACACACACACACACACACACGCACACACACACACACACACACACACACACACACACACACACACACACACACACACACACACACACACACACACACACACACACACACACACACACACACACACACACACACACACACACACACACACACACACACACACACACACACACACACACACACACACACACGAAAAAAAGAAAAGAGCAAAATGAGAGCGATATATTAGGAGAACGAAAAGTAAAAATCCTAATAAATGAGAAGAATTAGTGAGAGGTAAGAAATATATTGCCTTCATCTTCAAGTTCCATCAATCCATTGTTTGGTAAACGCCTACCCCAGATGCTTCCACGACCTTCTGTAATAAAACTTTCTTTTCCATTCAGTACCTCCAAAACTTTCTAATCTCTTCTCTCCATGTGCTGTACGAGCCAAACTTTTTTCCCCGTATTTCCTGTCAAGGAATCCAGTACAAGATCTCATTAATATACTGTTGGTTCGTTGTTCATCTGGCACCTCCATGTCCTGCCTACTGACATTTCATTTCCTTTGCCCTTACAATAACAAATCGTACTTTGGTTGGTGATCTCTCTCATTCTTTTTTTTTCTGTGTATATAAACTGTACGTGTTAAGTCAGGCACATATCGTTTCATGCCTCTTTAAGTAGCCTGGAGTTTTTGTTTCATATTTGCTTTTCATTATCATGTCTCGGAACAATATGTCAGCATTAGTAGTGTGGACGGGTTACCCATTTTATATTTCAGGCAAAGTTGCACGATAACTAGGTACACTCAGCAAACGAAAGTACCGCACGGATTATGTGCGAAACACTGTGACACCATGGACGAGGGATAATGTGTGTTGGACCTGTATTATGGTGGTAGACCTGCTGTCCTTGCCTGAGGGTGTCCTCACATATCTGTTGCTGTATCATAGGTAGGTGGAAACCTTTGTCATACAGGCACGCATACCAACCCTCCCAACACATCAGGTGATGTATGGATCATGACAGAAGTCACCAGACCCCCCCCCCCCCCTGCGCGATACTTCTTTTTTTTACTGTGTGTACATATACGATGCTTATTAAAATATAACTTATTGTTAAGGCTGTCAGTCGTTGCCGACGACGACTCGGCTTCATTATGAAATCGATAATGATAATGAGTGGTGAACTAGGGATGTTGTCGACGGTGCCACTGGATGAGGCTGTGGTGTCCGATCCTTGACCAGCACACATTGGGCAGGACAGCTCTGGGTTGGGTGGAAGGTCTCTGGGAGTGTGATTGTGTCTCCTTTCCCTACATGTACATCTGGCTCTATTACGCTCGTTCTCGGGATGTTTGACGCCTTGGGTATAGGTGGAGCGCCATAGACTACGGTCGGATGCAATAGTTTCAAGATCCTTTGGAGGAATGTTACATTTTATGAGCGTCATTCTGAGCTGGTCTTTGTACCTTTTGCATTGTCCTCCAGGGTTGCGTCGTGCCTCTGGCAGCTGCACGTAGAGGATCTGGCGGGGGGAGTCGTCTGGCATGTGGATGACATGTCCCGTCCATTGCAACTGTCGCTTCACCAGAAATGCCTCTTAAGCTGACAGATTTGGAGCGCTCATGCCATATAATTTATAGTTTCCCAAAGACACACTAACCCATCTGGACTTTTCTCTTGATAATACTTAAGAAATGTTCTTATGTGGGCCGCAACTGCCCTAAAGATCCAAGGGCCATGGCGGAAATTCAGAGTTATTGTATCTCTGGAATCAATGCTTCCAGGACAACTTGCAAATGGTCTATCGTACTCTAACTCCTTTTATACCCGAACTCTTTTTGTTCTCTTAAAAATGGGAGTCTATTGAGGACCATTTGAAAAAGTAAAGAAATAAAAATAAATAATATTACTGGTAGAAGATTAATTGGTATCATTGTTAAAGCTTTTGCTTTTTACATATTTTCAAAAACATATTAACAAAGGCTTTGTTCCTCTCTTTTTTCTCAGTACTTTGTTGGAGATATTTTGTAAAGGTTTGCTGGAGCCTTTACTGATTCTTATGTGATACTGACTGATTCTTCTTCCTCCTCCTCTATACTGACTGATTCTTCTTCCTCCTCCTCTATACTGACTGATTCTTCTTCCTCCTCCTCTATACTGACTGATTCTTCTTCCTCCTCCTCTATACTGACTGATTCTTCTTCCTCCTCCTCTATACTGACTGATTCTTCTTCCTCCTCCTCTATACCGACTAATTTTTCTTCCTCCTCTATATTCCACCACCACCACCACAACAACAACCACCACCACCACCACCACCACAACAACCACAACCACCACAACAACCACAACCACCACCACAACAACAACCACCACCACAACAACAACAAAAAAGAGAAACAACTGACTGATGAGCAATACGACACTTCCTCTCAGTGACCTCCCAACCACAACTTCCTCAATTCAAATCCCTCCGTCTACACTTCCTCCCTCCCTTCCACGCTCACTTCCGATGTACCCACCTTTGCTAGCCACCCTATCTCCCTCGCCAACACTTCCCTCCCTTCCCCCTCCATCAGTTCCCTTTCCCATCTCCCCTCCCCCCACCAGACCCCCATTCCTGTCGATAAATCTACACTCCATACTGTATTATTAAACAGATTTCGTGAATTAGATCCCATGCAACATTTGAATATACAGGGTATATATTTTTTCAACCTCGCTAAAATTGGAGGTTTGTATCGTCAATGGACAGCATTTGTTAATAACCAACCAAATGTTACTGGGTTAACCTGAGCTTGGAGGGAAAATAATGTCACTTAGTCTGTATGTGATGATTTTTTTTTCCTCGATAAGTTGTTCTAAGGTTAATATTTGGTGATGATAATAAATGTTTGCGTAAATTGGCGGTGGTTTAGGTTTTTGTTTTCTGTTGTCTTTTTTTTATTCTTTATCATGTAAGTTATTATTTTTCATCTTTTATTTTTGGTGAATTCAGTGTGAAATTTTATATAAATATTAATTTTTTTTATGTAAATTACCATTTGATATGTTCAGTAATTTATATAAATTCTTATGATATTCGTTATATAAATTAAGTGATTTTATAGATAATTTTGTGTAGAATGTTATTTTGTATGTTCGTTATTCTATATAAACTGCCATTTGTATAATTTAGTATGTGGGGTTTATTTCAGTGAGCCGCTGCAGCTTGTTCATAATCATTTCATTTGTACCAAAACAACATTATAGGACCGGTGATGTCCCCAGGGCAACATTATCACAGTACCAAAATTAAGTGATAAACCTGGTTCAAAATACTCTATAGTATAAGAAACACACACAGGTAAACAGAACACGTAACCTTATTAATCACCCAGGTGTATCGAGGAAGTTATACTGTAGTGCAGAAACTTGTTAATTGTATGGAAGGTTTTTGTTTTTCTATTTGCTGATCAAGGACTTGTATTGGTATTACACAGTTAAATTTGGTAAAGAGCATTTAACCGTATACGCTCATAATGATTAGTCACATTGGTTCTCAAATACACACTCTCTCTCTCTCTTGTACGTACGTGTGTCTGTGTATGCATGATTACCTTTAAAAAATGATGTCCTTCCACAAACGATAATAAATGACTCCCGTATATGACCCTTTGAACAAGACACGCTGCTGTGTAACTTCTTAATAATAACCCGCTCCACACTTTATATTCACCCCCCCTCCTCTCCTCATCTGTTTTCCTAACCCTCATCTTGTCCAAAGTTGGGTTTCCTAAGGACACATTTTCGTACATTTTAACTCATCCCATGGAGGACGGAACACCTCCCAGGTTCGCCACGTCTCTCTCTGCCAGCCCCAAGATCTGTACCGGGCGTCTCACGGGCGACTGGACTTAAGCATGCCCATAGTGATGGAGTGATAGCTGCTGTTTGGTCGGTGTTTGTCAGGTATTGGTTGTATATGTGATGAATAATAGCTGTGGTTATTATTATTATTATTATACTTTCTTTTTAGTTGTGGGAGGGATAAGTGTGTTAGGTCGCTTGATTTTGGTCTCAACTTTGTCAGTGACGTTACGTGGACTCTGGGGGGGGGTCGCTTGCTTAATTATACACTACCTGCAAGCACCCAAAAATGTAGCTTATTACAACGCTAAGTGCTCGTTAACTTAATGCTGGAGCTGAAAGAGAAATACGACATTAATATTGAAGGTGTTAAAGATTAGGACGATAATTTGCTTTGGGGTGGAATTGGGGAGTGAAGTCGATATTAATAATAATTATAATGATAAAAAATGCGCTACTATGACTACTACTACTAATAATAATAATAATAATAATAATCATCATCATCTCTGGGTATAGTAATGGTAATAATAGTGTGTAATTAATCACAAGAATTAGTTACATATAGCGATGAGTTCGTTTGTAATTATATAGACCCTTTAACACACAAACAAATGGTAGTTGAAATTGTGTGCACAAAGAGGAGGTCCTTGCCTGAGTACACCACACTACCACGGCACTGTACGTGCTGACAGATCACAACTGATATTTACATTTAAATGAACTTTGCATAAAAATACTGAATGGGAACCTGACATGCACGTCCAGCCATTGTTGTTGTGACGTGATTTATGTGGATTATTTTTCAATGTTGTTAAAGCGTTTATTTATCTACAGTGTGCGGGGGGGGGAGGAGGGGGTCACTCCTTGTATGTTTGTTTGGAATTAAATTATCATAAGACGGATTTCAACGGCTAACATCAAAGTTAGATTATAGGTTAGATTATATATTCGTCGATATTTAATATAATTTTGAAGAAGGTTGCAATAAAGTGAACTGGATAGATGTAATAAAACTTGGTAGGTGGGTGTAATGCTGCTGAATTAAGAAGTGATAAAGGCTATGTGAGTATATATGAAAGGCTCTAGGTCACGGCTCTAGGTCACGGGACTAGGTTTACGGTTTTAGTTCACGGCTCTAGGTCACGGCTCTAGGTCACGGGACTAGGTTTCCGGTTCTAGTTCACGGCTCTAGGTCACGGGGCTAGGTTTACGGTTCTAGTTCACGGCTCTAGGTCACGGCTCTAGGTCACGGTTCTAGTTCACGGGACTAGGTTCACGGCTCTAGGTCACAGATGTAGGTCCTGGCTCAAGGTCACGGTTCTAGGTTACGGGACTAGGTCACGGCACGGCTCTAGGTCACGGCTAAAGGTCACGGCTCTGTCACGGTTCTAGGTCACGGCTCTTAAATAACAGCTATAGGACACGATGCAAAGTCACGGCTCTAGGTCACGGGACTAGGTTTACGGTTCTAGTTCACGGCTCTAGGTCACGGCTCTAGGTCACGGCTCTAGGTCACGGCTAAAGGTCACGGCTCTCTCACGGTTCTAGGTCACGATGCAAAGTCACGGCTCTAGGTCATGGCTGTCACGACTCAGGGTCACGGCTGTCACGGATATATGTCACGGATCTTGGTCACGGCTCTAGGACACAGCCCTAGGTCACGGTTCAAGGTCACGGCTCTAGGTCACGGGTTTAGGTCACGGATCTAGGTCACAGTTCAAGGTCACGACTCTGTCACAGTTCAAGGTCAAAGTTCTAGATCAAAACTCTACGTCACGGCTCTAGGTCACGGCTCTAGGTCACGGTTCAAGGTCACGGTTCAAGGCAAGGTTCTAGGTCACGGCTCTAGGTCACGGATCTAGGTCACAGCTCCAGGTCACGACTCTGTCACGGTTCAAGGTCAAAGTTCTAGATCAAAACTCTAGGTCACTGCTCTAGGTCACGGCTCAAGGTCACGGTTCAAGGCAAGGCTCTAGGTCACGGCTCTTGGTCACGGCTCTAGGTCACGGCTCTAGGTCAAAGACTTTCGACGAAATACCTCATTATCGGGTGGACAGTTTAATTTAACTTTGCCAAAAAATTGGATAATGTCTCCTCATAACCCCACCCTTCCTCTCCTTTACCTTACCTTCCCCCTCTCTCCCTCTCCCCCTCTCTCTTCCCTCTTTCCCTCTCCCTTCCCTCTCTCCCTCCTCTCTTTCCTTTTCCATTTCTCCTTCTCCCTCCCCCTCCCTTTATTCCCTCTCCCTTCTCTCCCACCCCTTCCTCTCCCCTCCCTCTCTCCTTCTCCCTCTTCTCCCTTCCCCTCTGCCATCCCCCTATCCATCCCCTTTCTCCTTCTCCCTCTTCTCCCTTCCCTCTGCCATCCCCCTATCCATCCCCTTTCTCCTTCTCCCTCCTCTCCCTGCCCCTCCCTTTCTCCCTCCCTTCTTTCCCACCCCTTTCCCCTACCCTCTATCCCATCCCCTTTCTCCTTTTCCCTCTTCCTTCCCTTTCCCTCCTTCCCCTTTCTCCTCCACTCCCCCCCCGTTCTTCCTCCACTCGGCCTCCCTTCTTCTTTCACTCAATAAAATTATTATTATTATTATTATTATTATTATTAATATTATTATTATTATTATTATTATTATTATTATTATTTCTGCTTCAGTAAAGAGATATAGGAAAGAGGTAATTTTGTCTGTTAAAAAAAATACAAATAAAAAATTCCAAAGGAAACTCAGATCTTTTGGTTTGATATGCAACACACACTAAAAATTATTGTTTTTTCTCATGTACTGTAGTGTATATTGTTATGGTGATTCCAAAACTTTGATCCCTTTTTTTGGAGAAATTCATAGAACAAAAATTATAAGCCCTTTAAAATTTTAATGATCTATATAAAAATGTTAACCTAACCTACCTAACTTAACCTAACTGGAAACTGACTTAACTATCATAAAATAAAGTATACTGTCTTTCATATTTTAAAGGTTGGATTAAGGACAAATTCACTTAGGTTAATTTATGGTCACAGTTAATTAGTCAAGTCTGACATATTTCTGTTGTACGTATATCACATTTATTGAATATTCATAATTTCATTATCTTTGAATATCCAAGAAATGTAATATAAAAACAATTCACGGTAAAGGTAGTCATACCTGTGATTACTTTCTACAATTATTACATCTAGCTATAATTGAGTGGAGCATCAAGGTGAGTTAGGTAAGATACAAGGAGTTTAAAGATGAAAATGTATTACGGTCTCTCCTCGACTTACGACGGTGTTCCGTCCCGACGACCAGGTCGTAATACCTCAAATATTGTTATTAAATTTTATCATCAATGACTTCTTTTGGTATTAAACAATACAATTTGGTGCTAATTTTTTCCTCTTATATAAAGTAGCTTTAGTGTATAGGGTGAAACATCAATCATGAAGTGATTGTCATTAGAACTTTATGGGGTCTGAATTTGTAAAAAAACACAACTAATGTGTTTAATCTACTCATAATCAATTTGGTAAAATGAATGTTTAGGTCATCCACCTCTACTTGGCATTTGAAAAAACATAATTTCAATGTCACCAAACCTAACCTAACCCAACTTAACTAATCTAACATAACCTAACTTAACTGGTAAAAATCGGTCAACTTAAAATCATTAAATTCGCTGGATGGCCAAAAAGATAATAATATCATCAATTCCATTTATTTTAGAAGGACTTATTCATTTTTGTTGAAATCATGGACATACAAAGCCAATATATCTACATTTGATTCTACCAGTGTGAATGGCAAAGTTAATTAATATCACCACTCCAACTGTTGGCCCAAACAAGTCGTAAAGTAGTTCTTTTTTGTAATACATCGAGTCACTAAGGGAATATAAAAATAAAACATGAATTTAGGTCACTGAATTTATCTTATTAGTAGCAAATTGTGGTTAAACTGATGCACAAATGAAACATGCCTGGGAAGTACCTAGCACTAGTTACCTGGCATATTTGGACTTATTAAAATATGAAATCTCGGCTAATAAGTAATTATACTAAGGAAATAATTATTTTGGTAGTGATGGACTGTTATTAATTGCGCTCATTACGAAAATTGGGTCGATATTAATTCTGATAAAGGACGTCATTCACCATCCCAGAGGAAGCTGTTCTCACCACTCTTCAAATAGACCATTTACGACTTTTTTTTAGTTCAATTTGATTTCAATACATTTCTACACATAAATTAGTTGTATTAGTTATCTTAAAGGCTTACCTTTTATGATTGTTAGGCGAATTTGGAGGATATAAACGGCGCTGTAGAGGCTGGCGGCATTTTTCGTACACAAACATGGACCGCTTTTAAAAAGAACAATACAATTCTGCATGTGCTGTTCTGTATGGAGTATATCGTATAACAAATATTATTCCTTTGCAGATTTATACATTTTATGTCCATCCAAATCAATTTTCTTTCTTTTGGTTTCAAAAATAGTTGCCGGACGAAATTTCCCCATGTTCCAATAACGATGGCTGTCCACGGGTAATGTGAACCTCGTGGAGAACTGAAGTTGTTCCTGGAAATGAAATGGAAGGATGATTTACTAAGTTGATATTGTGTTCTCCTCTATCTCTCTCTTGTGTGTGGTTTTTTTACGGGAATTAGCCAACCCGGGCACAGGTCAAACGACCCACAACGGAGCCTGGGGGGCGAAAAAAAAGAACTTTATTTTTATGAGATTCTGTCTGTTCGTCCATCTTGTGCGGGCAATCAACATGGTAGGTAGTGAGCCGGTCGAGTCTCTGTTGTTTTGACGCTTTTTTTTTTTTTAATGCCCCAATTTAAAAGAGTGACTTACAGTAGATGAATTCACCATTTGGGGGTAAGGGTGGGGGGAGTGAGGGTGGGGGATGGGGGTTGGCGGGGTGAGGGTGGAGGGTGGGGGATGAGGGGTGTGGTAATGGAGAAGGTTTAGGTGAGGGAATTTAGTGGACAAAGACTTGAGAATCCAACAGACATATACACAAGATAGTCATACACACACATACATGGCAGTCATATGCACAAGACAGTCATACACACACATACATGGCAGTCATATACACAAGATAGTCATACACACACATACATGGCAGTCATATGCACAAGACAGTCATACACGCACACACACACCCGAGAGTCATGTACACAAGAAGACAAGTCATACACGCCCACATAGCTTGAATGTTGTACGGAGTGCCCCATTATATCTCTATGTTAATAAACGTCTACTTTTGGAGGTTGACTGCGTAAATATATGAATTATTAAAGAAAAACAGGAAAAACAGCTAATGTAACATAAATAGACCTTCCAAAAAGTCGATAGTAATTCCCCTGCCTGTGACACGACGAAGTAAGTACCTCTATCTAGCTCCTCCAGTCCTAGATCGAGGCAAGGCCAAGCCAGTTCATCACTTATTAACTAAACTCTCGGGTAGGTGTAGGTTAGGTAGGGTAGGACATCCCGTCTATAACCCCCACCCATCATCCTCTCACCCATCCTGGGAGGTGGGGAATGGTACCATCCGTCAGCCAACAACAGAAGGTACCAAGAACCACTGACTGGGAAGGGTGAGAGGATGAAGGGGTGGGTGTAGTGGGTGGTGTGCTAAAAAAATAAAAAATATATATAAAAAAAATAAAAAATAAAAAATAAAAAAAAATAAAAAAAAATAAATAAATAAAAAAAATAAAAATAAAAAAATAAAAAAACGAAAAAAAAGTGTAGTGGGTCGTTGCGTTGGGTCGTTGGGTTCGTTGCGTTGGGTCGTTGGGTTCGTTGCGGTGGGTCGTTGGGTTCGTTGCGTTGGGTCGTTGGGTTCGTTGCGTTGGGTCGTTGGGTTCGTTGCGGTGGGTCGTTGGGTTCGTTGCGTTGGGTCGTTGGGTTCGTTGCGTTGCGGTGGGTCGTTGGGTCGTTGGGTTCGTTGCGTTGGGTCGTTGGGTTCGTTGCGTTGCGTTGGGTCGTTAGGTTCGTTGCGTTGCGTTGGGTCGTTGGGTTCGTTGCGTTGGGTCGTTGGGTTCGTTGCGGTGGGTTCGTTGCGTTGCGTTGGGTCGTTGGGTTCGTTGCGTTGCGTTGGGTCGTTGGGTTCGTTGCGGTGGGTCGTTGGGTTCGTTGCGTTGCGGTGGGTCGTTCGATTCTTTTGGTGTTTTTTTAACTTAAATGATTAATATAATTGAGAATAATAATTAGAACATTTATAATTACTGTAATTCCTGGTCATTTGTCAACAACATCAGAATTGAGACAGCACAAATAATACGTCATAAAATAGGGTAGTGTTGGGTAGGGTGGTGTAGGGTGGTGTAGGGTGGTGTATTGGGGGTGTAGGACATCCCGACTATAACCACCCACCCACACCCATCATCCTCTCACCCATCCTGGGAGGTACCAAGAACCACCGACTGGGAAGGGTGAGAGGATGAAGGGGTGGTGGGGTGAGAGGGATGATGGGGAGTGGGGGATGAGGAGAGGGAATCCACATCCTTCCCAGGGTGTAGTATGGGGTATGGTGGTGTAGTATGGGGTATGGTGGTGTAGGGTGGTGTACGGTAAGGTATCAGGACCCACCGACTGGGAAGTGTGTGTGTAGGGTGGTGTAGTGGGTGGTGTAGTGTGGGGTATGGTGGTGTAGTGAGGGTGTAGTGGGTGGTGTAGTATGGGGTATGGTGGTGTAGGGTGGTGTACGGTAAGGTATCAGGACCCACCGACTTGGAAGTGTGTGTGTAGGGTGGTGTAGTGGGTGGTGTAGTGTGGGGTATGGTGGTGTAGTGAGGGTGTAGTGGGTCTTGTAGTATGGGGTATGGTGGTGTAGGGTGGTGTACGGTAAGGTATCAGGACCCACCGACTGGGAAGTGTGTGTGTAGGGTGGTGTAGTGTGGGGTATGGTGGTGTAGTGGGGGTGTAGTGGGTAGTGTAGTATGGGGTATGGTGGTGTAGGGTGGTGTACGGTAAGGTATCAGGACCCACCGACTGGGAAGGGTGTGGAATCCCCCCATCCCCCATCCACACCCATCCTGGGAGGTGGAGAATGGCACCATCCGGTAGTTGGCAACGGAAGGTATCAGGACCCACCTACTGGGAAGGGTGTGGAATCCCCCCATCCCCCATCCACACCCATCCTGGGAGGTGGAGAATGGCACCATCCGGTAGTTGGCAACGGAAGGTATCAGGACCCACCTACTGGGAAGGGTGTGGAATCCCCCCATCCCCCATCCACACCCATCCTGGGAGGTGGAGAATGGCACCATCCGGTAGTTGGCAACGGAAGGTATCAGGACCCTCCGACTGGGAAGGGTGTGGAATCCCCCCATCCCCCATCTATCTGTGTCTCTGTGTCTGACTGTTTCTGCCAGTCTGTCTCACAATATCGATCTGTCTGTCTTTCTGATTTTCTGCCTCTGTTTTTCTGTCTGTCTGTCTCTTTCGTCTATATGTTAGTCTATGTCGCCGTCTCTGTTTCTGTCTGTCCCTCTATTTCTCCGTCTGTCTGTCTGTCAGTTGTCTGCTTGTGTCTGCGACAAACAGACAGACAGGCAGACAGAAAGAAACGGACACAGAGACCAACAGACAGACAGAGATTCCTACAAGTTGTTATTATTTCTTCTTTTACCAAAGTGTTCCTGTTGCTTAACAACTCAATCAGATACGTTATGGTTACGTGGTGAGTCAAGGGACAGTTGTCTATTTCAGTTTGGGTGACAGCGGTCGAGCCTGAGAAGAGCGCCGGACCTTCTTATTTACGGCGATTCCTTCTTTATCTTGAGTTATTAGCCAAGATTGTCTGTCTCTCCCTGTCTGCCTCTGACTGTCTGTCTGTCTCCGCTCGTCTGTTTGTCTGTCTGTATGTCTTTTTCTGTCTGTGTCTTTCGGTGTGTTTGTCCGTTTGTCTGACGGTTTCTGTCTGTTTCTGTGTGTCTGTCTGTTTAATGTCTGTCTGTCTGTGTCCGTCCGTCTGTCTGTTTTTCTAACTGTCTCTGTTTGTCTGTCTGTCTACAAATCCTCCCTAAGGAATCCTATCCTATAAATCAACATACCCGACCACCGCCCCCCCACCCCCCGCCCCCCAACAAAAAATAAATAAATAATTAACAAAACAAAAATAAATAAATTAATTAATAAATAAAAAAATAAAAAATAAAATAAAATAATAAATAAATACAATGAGATAAAATACCAACCAACCTCCAAACACAGCAACACCCCCCCCCCAGACAAAGCCGCACAGAAATACTTACAATTCTCTATACCCAACCTCAGCGACAACCCTCTCAATAAAAACAACCTAACTCAACAACTCCTTTCAACAAAAAACAGACAGACAGATAGAGAGACAGAACAGACAGCCAGTGACCGACACAGTGGAAAGACAGAGAGGCTGAGACAGAGAGGCTGAGACAGAACGAGACAAACACAGACACAGACAGACAGTGACAGACATTGTAAAAATAGACTGGCAGACAGAGACAGACTGACGGACAGACAAACAGAGATACAAAGACAGACAGAGACTGAGAGACAGACGGACAGAGACAGTTAGACAAACTAACTCTACCAAAGCACCAATCACCTACTGCGGCACCAAGAGACGCCAACCCCAGTAAACAGAAACCCTCCTCCTGGTGTACATTAACACAGTATAACCTTTTTCTTCTATATTTTAAATTTATTTCTGTTCCTTTTTCGCCCCCCCCCCCCCCCAGGCCCCGTTGTGGGTCGTTTGATCTGTGCCCGGGTGGGCTAATTCCCATTAAAAAAAAAAGCAACTGGCTGGGCCCAGCCTCGAACTGGTCCCGGCGGTGCTAGACGTAGTTCGTCAGGCCACCGCCAGGGGTCTACTGTCGGCTTTTGTGAAGGTGGTTTTGTTGTTTTTCTTTAATAATTCATATATTTTCGTAGTTTTTCTCAGGATTTGTATGAATTTATACTCCAATAACAGAGTTACAATTGTATTGAAGCTGTGTGTGGCCCTTTTACAGCCAATCTTGGCTACTAACTCAAGATACACTTGTGTGTGCGTGTTTGACTGTCGTGTGTATGAGTGTCGTGAATCATGAAGACATTTTGCAAGAACCTTTACCAAAACACATACAAAAGAATACCAAACAGTTATAAACAACAGCGAAACGGTAACTCTGCTATTTGAGTTTAAAATCACGTTAAGAACTGCGAAAATAAATCAATTATTGAAGAAAAACTGCAAAAATACCACATGTAACATAAATACAACTTCTGGAATGTTGATTAATGTCCCCCTGGCGGTGGCCTGGCGAACTAGAGGGGGGGGGTCACAGCTTCCATGGTAAACACTTTAAATATTATGAGTGTCTCTCACCCACAATGGAGAGGCCTACACTATTTTCTCTCACCACCGCTGTCTACACCTACACTATGGTTACTCACACGAGCCAGAAGCACCGGACATGGAGTAGAAAAATTGTCCTCGTTGCAGATGGTGACGTCATCGTGTGGGTAGCAACGGACCCTGGTGTTATGGTGAAGTAATGGTGAGGTGATGGTGATAGTAAAAGAGATGGTGAAGTTCTTGGGAAGGCCACAGTGAGGTAACGATGAGAATGGTGATATTATGGTGAAATGATGGTGAGGTGACTGGAGGAACTATTCACTAGAGGACCGATGCTGGTGAAGGGTTACTGGTGCACCACTGAAGTATGAATGAAGAAGTAATGATAAAAAAGATAGCTAAAAGGAATGATGGTGAGATATAAGAGAAGAGGTGATGGTGAGTTTTAATGGTGATGGTGAGCGTAATGGTCCGGGTTTACAAGCTTTTACATATACGTGAACGCTTTAAGATTATAACACACACACACACACACACACACACACACACACACCATTTTTATCCTTCATATCCCGAGAAAATTTACTCAACTAAAATAAATAACTATGACCTGGAACCTGGACCACTATGTTATGCTGTAAAAATAAACTCCTAACTAGACCCCCACAAGGTACCATGTCTTATGGTCCTGTCCAGCAGTCACTTATCTTATTATCTTACCCAAATTTGAATATTTTACTCTTATTACTTTTGTTTTTCTTATCTTCTCTTATCTTCGGTGTTTATCTGTGTTTTCTTTGTTTAAAGGATTTTATGTTTATTATTTTATGCTTATCTACTGATGCCAAGTTACCACCAGTCTCTCAGTGAAGTAATGCCTTTTCCCGTTTACCCTTCCTCCCGCACACCAACACTCCCTCACATCAATTCTTCACCCACAACACTGCCCACACAATAACACTCCCCCACACACCCCCTACACACTCACGACACTTGTCATCAAATATCGCCTCTTCTTCTCTCAATACACATTAGACCGACTTGTTGCCAGCCCCACATAATAATATACCATTGTCCTTCACTCCACCTATCACGTACGTCTGGGTGATAAGAATATATGTGGATAAATACACGTAAATATTAGTGACAGCGACGAATATATTCTCATACATATTAGAACAATGTTTTTCAAACGTTTTTTACTGCCACCCACAGCCAGAACAACAATTTGAATTGCGACCCATTAAACCTAAGTGTAATGATATGAAATGAGCTCAGGTTAGATTACGGGGGAAAAAACTACCATTACGAGTTTGCGTATGATGACTTAAGACACTGAGAACGATGACTAAGGTGTTGCGTATGATGACTTAAGACACTGAGAACGATGACTAAGGTGTTGGTATGATGACTTAAGACACTGAGAACGATGACTAAGGTGTTGGGTATGATGACTTAAGACACTGAGAACGATGACTAAGGTGTTGGGTATGATGACTTAAGACACTGAGAACGATGACTAAGGTGTTGGGTATGATGACTTAAGACACTGAGAACGATGACTAAGGTGTTGGGTATGATGACTTAAGACACTGAGAACGATGACTGAGGTGTTGCGTATGATGACTTAAGACACTGAGAACGATGACTGAGGTGTTGCGTATGATGACTTAAGACACTGAGAACGATGACTAAGGTGTTGGGTATGATGACTTAAGACACTGAGAACGATGACTAAGGTGTTGGGTATGATGACTTAAGACACTGAGAACGATGACTAAGGTGTTGGGTATGATGACTTAAGACACTGAGAACGATGACTAAGGTGTTGGGTATGATGACTTAAGACACTGAGAACGATGACTAAGGTGTTGGGTATGATGACTTAAGACACTGAGAACGATGACTAAGGTGTTGGGTATGATGACTTAAGACACTGAGAACGATGACTAGGTGTTGGGTATGATGACTTAAGACACTGAGAACGATGACTAAGGTGTTGGGTATGATGACTTAAGACACTGAGAACGATGACTGAGGTGTTGCGTATGATGACTTAAGACACTGAGAACGATGACTAAGGTGTTGCGTATGATGACTTAAGACACTGAGAACGATGACTAAGGTGTTGGGTATGATGACTTAAGACACTGAGAACGATGACTAAGGTGTTGGGTATGATGACTTAAGACACTGAGAACGATGACTAAGGTGTTGGGTATGATGACTTAAGACACTGAGAACGATGACTAAGGTGTTGGGTATGATGACTTAAGACACTGAGAACGATGACTAAGGTGTTGGTATGATGACTTAAGACACTGAGAACGATGACTAAGGTGTTGGGTATGATGACTTAAGACACTGAGAACGATGACTAAGGTGTTGGGTATGATGACTTAAGACACTGAGAACGATGACTAAGGTGTTGGGTATGATGACTTAAGACACTGAGAACGATGACTGAGGTGTTGCGTATGATGACTTAAGACACTGAGAACGATGACTAAGGTGTTGCGTATGATGACTTAAGACACTGAGAACGATGACTAAGGTGTTGGGTATGATGACTTAAGACACTGAGAACGATGACTAAGGTGTTGGGTATGATGACTTAAGACACTGAGAACGATGACTAAGGTGTTGGGTATGATGACTTAAGACACTGAGAACGATGACTGAGGTGTTGGGTATGATGACTTAAGACACTGAGAACGATGACTAAGGTGTTGCGTATGATGACTTAAGACACTGAGAACGATGACTAAGGTGTTGGGTATGATGACTTAAGACACTGAGAACGATGACTGAGGTGTTGCGTATGATGACTTAAGACAGTGAGGACGATGACTGAGGTGTTGAGTATAATGACTTAAGACACTGAGAACGATGACTAAGGTGTTGAGTATGATGACTTAAGACACTGAGAACGATGACTAAGGTGTTGAGTATGATGACTTAAGACACTGAGAACGATGACTAAGGTGTTGAGTATGATGACTTAAGACACTGAGAACGATGACTAAGGTGTTGGGTATGATGACTTAAGACACTGAGAACGATGACTAAGGTATTGAGTATGATGACTTAAGACACTGAGAACGATGACTGAGGTGTTGAGTATGATGACTTGAGTGCCTTATCCCTAACGACTTAAAATCTTAAGTAGAATGATTTTCAAGTGTAATTATCCCTTAAGTGAGGATTATTTAAAAGTGTCGAGATCGTAAGTGCAATTACTTAACACTTGGACCACATGTAGTGTTAAGTGCAATTACTTAAGATCTGTGGATTTTGTGGATAATGTCCTAAAGTGCGATTACTTAAGACACTTGGAATGAAAAGATAAATTATTCCAAGTGCCATTACTACTAAACAACTCGACTTGGACTGATGAAGCCTTTAAGTGTGATTAAGTGGCTTTCTTAAGTGTGATTATTTAAAATCTCTTATATCAATGACAGGAGACGTAAATAAGCGTACTTAAATATCAATTAAGACAATTTCATAGTTACATCCAAATTAATCAAGTTAATTACTTATCGTTTTTGGCTTCAACTATTCAAAAACAACAACAACAATAAAACAACAATACCAACAATAAACAACAGAAGAAGAAGAAGAACAAGAAGAAGAAGAAGAAGAAGAACAAGAAAAAGAAAAAGAAGAACAAGAACAAGAACAAGAACTCAATATATCAATCCACTATTATCCTGTTTACTCATCTCTCTCTTTATCTCCTTCCACATCATCTTTATCATCGTCTTAATCTCTTGGCAGTCTTCTTCATCTTTGCCTCGTTTCTTAACTTCCTCCTCAGAGATAAGACCCGTAATGACAAGAGTGTTTAAGGCAGTTATTAGCGCCTTCACCCTTAACTATTGTTCCCTGCAGGCTGTGTATAACCTCGGCCACACACACACACGTCTTGAGAACAGTCGATTGATATCTGGGTAATTACTGCCGTTCTTCGTTAGCTCTCTCTCTCTCTCTCTCTCTCTCTCTCTCAATATATTCCTGTCTGTCTGTCTTTATCTATCTATTTATTCATCTCTCTCTCTCTCTCTCTCTCATTTGTTCACTGTGTTTGGGTTTCCTGTTTTTATTCCTGGGCTTTCTGTCTCCCCTTCCTGTCATCGTCTGTCTGTCTATACGTCTCTGTCTCTCTTATCTGGTTCTCTCTTTTCGTTTATTTTTTACATCACCACTTGTTTGTGTTCGTCTGTGTGCGTGATTGTCTCTGTGCTTGCGTGAGTGCGTGTCTGTATATGTAATTGCTTTGTGTGCGTGCGTGCGTTATGTCTATACACGCACACATATATAAGTAAGATAAATCATTCCATTTTTTAATTTCTCGACGCATTAACATATAGATAAGCATCCATGTTGTACTGCGAGAGGTCGAAGAAAATAATTTTTTTTAACCAATAAAAACCTTCCTTCTAATCATCTCGTTCGTTGATTGGCTTTCCCTCCCTGATACGTTTTATCCAAATATGCTGAACCATATTATGAAGAGTGGTGAAACTCTTGATGCATTGCTCCCTCACTCCTCACTCACAAACGGGGGGGGGGCGTGGGAGGGGGACAGACGTAGGGAGAGAGAGGGAGGAAGGGGAGAGAAAGAGGGGGAGAGGTAGGGAGATAGGGAGAGAGAGAGAGAAAAATAAACAAATATTGGCAGGATGAACAACCTGTATCTATTGCCTCTCAAAAAACATAGCGGATATGTTTCAATATTCCCGAGAAGCAGTCAGGTCAGGGGTGGGGATGGGGCTTGATAATAAACAGAGAGAGAGAGAGAGAGCGAGCATAGCAAAACCAATAACCTTTTCCCAACACCTTTACAAACACACACACACACACACACACACACACGAGTTTCAAGACGCTGAGAGACAAGTAAGCATAACGAGATGAATATTAAAGATAAAGAAGGAATATGGATAAAGAAGAAAGAACGATAGGGCTGGATAAAGGTTAGGGAAGAGAGAGACAAAAGGGATAAAGATTAAGTAAATAAAAAAGGCGAAAAGGGATACCTCCATCCCCTCTCCTCTCAACATCATACTACAGTACTACACAGTTAGCAGTGGGAAGGGCGTAACCTAGTGAACGTACAAGGAGGAAGGATGTGGGTAAGGTGGGAGGGGGAGTGATGAAACTAGATAAGGGAGAGGAAGGGAAAGAAGGAGAGGAAGAGAAAGGTGAAGGATGTGGTTGACAAGGAGAGAGAAACAACGTCAGAGAGACAGACAGACAATGAACAAGATAAAGAAAAGAGAAAGAGAAATAATAAGACAGAGAAAAAAGAAAGAGGGGGAGACGGGGAGGGGGGAAGAGGGGAGAGGGAAGGAAGGTTGGGGAGGGGGGAAGAGGGGAGAGGGAAGGAAGGTTGGGGAGGGAGGGAATATTTAACATAAACACGTCCCGGACTAACCAGCAAAACTCATTAACAAATCAAAGAGGGAAGGAAGGTGGGGGAGGGAGGGAATATTTAACATAAACACGTCCCGGACTAACCAGCAAAACTCATTAACAAATCAAAACTCAATTATCTTACACGCATATTGATTGGAATGAATTAGCGGCAGGATAATAAGGCGAGGTCCGTAAACAAGCCAACAGCTGCCCCGTCCGTCAGCTCAAGGTGTGAAGGATTGCCCACACCTCACCCTCCAGGTCACACACACCTTGACCTCGCCTCCGCCTCCACCCAGGAGATTAAAGAGTCCAGGAGATGGTGTAAAACAGAGACATTTGGCTGAAGATAAAAATATAAGAAAAAAAATAATAGTTTTTTTTCCTTCGGGATTTTAATGCCAGTTGATAGCCATATGAAGAATAGGAGGAATATAGAGCAAAGCCACATAATTATTAGCTCCTACTTAACTACGTGGTGTTGTATGAGATACCCAGTAGCAGCTTAGATCAGACTCACATTGACCCGTAACGACAAAAAATTATTACCACTATTACAATATATGATGTTCCTTCACGTGATAATAATTTTGATAATACTCTCTTAAAAGTTATTATAATTAGGAGGGTTTTAAAATATAATCGTAGAAACTATGACTTCAATGGACTAAAACCTACTATGCCTTTCACGGTTGTATTTACATTATTAATCCCGGTCAGATTCTCATTACAATCACTGTATATCCAAGGAGTTATGACCTTAACACAATCACTGGAAGGGGATAGAGGGGACTGGAGATGGTGGTAGGGGTCTGGAGATGGTGGTAGGGGTCTAGAGAAGGTGGTAGGGGTCTGGAGAAGGTGGTGAGGGTCTGGAGAGGGGGTAGGGGTCTGGATGGGGTAAGGGTAGTGGTAGGGGCTGAAGGTGAGCAGTGAACCCCATCAACACCTACGTGAACTTTTTGTATGGGTCACACAGATAACCTCCGGGAAACAGTGCAGGGGAGGCCAAGAGGTCATCGTCGGTAATAAGGGAAGGTGATATAGGCCTACGGAACAACCTGGTGAACGAAGGTGGATAATGAATTAAAATGAATAATGAAATGATAGAGATATTACCAGAAATAATTATTTTTGGAGAGAGAATTGATGATTTATGACTTAGGACAAATATTTATTATCATTGGCTGAAGCTAGGAAGATTAATTCTCATTGGTTAATCTCCTTACTGTATATACTCTTAACTCGTGAATAAAAGAATAAAAAAAGATATTATAAAAAAATGAAAAAGTAATAAAACTTTTAACAGGAATTTATGCTAACGATGTGAAGATATTCAAGTATTTTTTTTTAATTCGTCTAATCATAAGAACATAAGAAAGTGGAATACTGCAGGAGGCACTTCCATGTGCCTATCCAACTTCGTCTTGAAGCTCCCTAGCGTCCCCGATCCTACTATAGCACTCAGTAGCCTATTCCACATATCCACAACTCTATTACCAAACCAGTGCTTGCCTATATCCTTTCTGAATCGGAATTTATCTAATTTAAAGCCATTTGTTCTAGTTATTTCGTTATTACTGAGCTTCAGAACATCTTCCATTTTACCCTTGTTAATCCCGCTTACCCACTTGAACACCTCTATCATATCTCCCCTAACTCTACGCCTCTCTTCCTTTCCTGACCTGACTGATAATGTTGATTTATTTTTTTACACGTGAAGATTTTTTTTATTTATTTGTTTACTTTTATTCTGGTTTAAAGCTGCCACTGATATATTCTTAATCACTTTAGGTTAAGTTAGGTTAGGTCAGGTCAGGTCAGGTCAGGTCAGGTCAGGTTAGGCGATTTTGTGAAGGTTCGTAAGGTGGAAAATAAATGTTGGAAAGTTCGATCTGTTTACTGTAGCGGATTGTTTGACTAAAAATTGTATTAGACCTGTTTATTCGACCTACCTAACCCAACCTACTCATTCGACCTAAGCTAACCAAACCTACTCATTTGACCTACCTAACTCGGCCTACTCATTCGACCTAACCTAACCCGACTTTTTTTTTTTTTTACGGGAAATAGCCCACCCGGGCACAGGTCAAACGACCCACAACGGAGCCTGGGGGGCGAAAAAAAAGAACGGAAAGAAATTGAAAATATAGAAAAAAAGGTTATACTGTATTAATCTACACCACGAAGATGTCGGAAAACCAGCATTTTAAAGTGAGACAGATTGTAAGAGCATGGAACACAGAAGAAAGCAAAGCATTCCACAGTTTGGCTGTGTGAGGAAAGAAGGAGGTACTATAACGGGTTATTCTCGTGTGACCGATATCCACAGAGAAATGGTGGGCACCGCGGGCAAGACGTGTGTTACGAGCCCACGGCCTTACCGGCGGTACACAGGATGCCAAATCCCCTGAACATTGCCCGTTAAAGTACCTGTAAAAGAGAGAGAGTGAAGCAACATTGCGGCGAAGAGAAAGGGGAGAGAGGTTGTCGACTAAAGGAGGAGAGTTAATAAGACGAAATGCCTTTGACTCCACCCTATCTAATAGTTGGACAGAAGAAGAGCCACCCCAGATATGAGAGCAGTACTCTAAGTTAGGACGAATGAATCCCTTATATACTTGGAGCAACTGCTCAGGAGTGAAGTAGCTGCGGCATCTGTACAGCATTCCCAACTTTCGGGAGGCAGCTTTAGTTATACTAAGGATGTGTGATTTCCAGGACATATTGGAGGAAATGGTGAGGCCTAACATATTTATTTCAGAATTTGGGGGATGATAGCGTCCTGAAATGTAATTGGTGGGAGATCGTCTACTTTACAAAGTGTAATTGGTAAATATTGAGTTTTGTTACTATTGAACTTAACCAAGTTTGTATCTCCCCATTCAGAGATGCTGCACAGATCCGCGTTGATAGAAGTAATGATATCAGTTCTAGAAACAGATCTAGTTTGAGAGTTAGGAGGAAGGGGAAAATGTGAGGAAGAGTGAAGAGTAGAATCATTGGCGTAAGAATGGATAGAATTAGTTGTAGTGTGAAGTAAATCATTGATAAAAAGAAGAAAGAGAGTTGGTGAAAGAACAGAACCCTGTGGGACGCCACTATTGGTAGAGAAAGAGCGAGAAATCGATCCCTCGACAACAACTGCCATGGATCGATTCTCAAGGAAGCAAGAGATGAGAGAACAAAGTGGGGGAAGAGAAACCAAAAGGGGAAAGTTTAGATAGCAAAGACTTGTGCCATACCCTGTCAAATGCTTTGGAGATGTCGAGGGCCACGACAAAAGTTTCCCCATAATCCCTAAGAGAGGATGACCAAAGATGGGTGCAATAGGAGAGCAGATCACCAGTAGATCTTGCCTGGCGAAAGCCATACTGGTGATCCGACAAAAGAGAAAGGCGTTCAAGGTGCCGGAGAAAATGGGAGTTCAAGATAGTTTCGAAAATCTTAGAGAGGGATAAAGTTAGGGCAATGGGGCGATAGTTAGAGGGATTAGAATGGTCACCCTTCTTCGGGATGGGCTGAACCAAGGCATGCTTCCAAGAAGAAGGAAAAGTTTTGGTTTTGAGGCAAAGGCGAAAGAGGCGAGCAAGCACAGGGGCCAGGCTTCAGCACACTCCCCCAGAACACGAGGGGGTATTCCGTCCGATCCATGCGCCTTACTCACATCCAACCTGGATAACACACCGGCAACCCTGCGAGTGGAGATTATAGGAAAGTGCATAGGTTCAGTAGGAGGTGCAGGGGTAGGAGGGGTAGAGAGGGAATCGTCTAAGGTGGAATTAGAGGAGAATAAGGTGCCAAAGAGGTTGGCTACTCATTCGACCTAACCTAACTCGACCTACTCATCCGACCTACCTAACCCGACCTACTCATTCGACCTACCTAACCCGACCTACTCATTCGACCTACCTAACCCGACCTACTCATTCGACCTACCTAACCCGACCTACTCATTCGACCTACCTAACCCGACCTACTCATCCGACCTACCTAACCCGACCTAGTCCGACCTACCTCACCCGACCTACTCATTAGACCTGCCTGATAACACAAAAACCTATAATAGTTCCTACATCGTGAGTTGTTAAGTTCCTCACAAGGATAGAGAGAATTTCCTGGAAGACTTAGTGTGATGGATTATATTTACTGAGTTTGTTATAGCAGGCCATTAAGATGATAATTATATTATCAACCCTTGGTCTAAAACACTGAACATGGATAATATATCACATAAACACATTCATCTTTGAACTATAATACTGAACGTTGAACCTACATTAACAAACGACGTTGATCGCTTGAATTAAGACATTATGCTTTGAACATTGAGATCTACATTGATATATTGTTCACTTTATCTATGACTTCATGTTCAACAGACTCCATGACCGGCGGAAAATGACTCTATGGCTGGAGAAACATAGAGGAGGAACATGGAGGAGGAGGAGGAGGAGTAGGAGAAGGAAGAAAGGGAGGAGGAGGAGGAAAAGGAGGAGGAGATGGACAAGGAAGAGGAACGACGAGGGAGGAGGAGGAGGAAGAGGAATAGGAGGAAGAGAAGGAAGAAAGGGAGGGGGAGTAGGAAGAGGAGGTGGTGAAGTAGAGGAGGAAGGTTTGTCGAAAAATATTAATAGGAAGAGGATGAAAAGGAAGAAGAAGAAGCTCAGAAGAAGGAGGGAGGGTAGCAAAAGTAATAAAAGTAGCAATAGAAGGAGGAGAAGGAAGAGAAAGAGTTGGAGGGGGAGAAGAAAAGAGGAAACAACGAGGAGACGGAGAAGGAGATATAAAAGTTGTAGTAGTAGTAACAGTAGTAACAGTAGAAGGAAGTTTAGTTTAGTAAAAGTGAGAAAAATAAGAGAAACTAAAACACGAAAAATAAATACAAAATAATAAACATTAAAAAAAATATATAAGAAAAATCCAAACAGAAATAAAAATTCAGAGCCCAAAACGTCAACCTCTTCTCTCTCTTCCCTCTACCCCTACCTGAGAGAGAGAGAGAGAGAGAGAGAGAGGCGGAACACACACACACACCCAGCCACGACCTATGAGAGAGTAGCATTAGTCACCTGTTCCAGTGGACGTAAACAGAGCACCTGAGCACGGACAAGTGAATTAGGAGAGTGAGGCGACCAGGTGAAACATGACCCAACCCCCCCCCCTACCTCCATCCTCCACCCACCCCCCACACACACACTCAACCCCCATCATACATAAACCACCCCTACCTCCACCCTCCACCCACCCCCCACACACACAACCCCCCTACCTCCATCGTCCACCCTCCACCCACCCTACACACACAACCCCCACCATACATAAACCACCCCTACCTCCACCCTCCACCCACCC
>NW_024748426.1:0-21559 GCF_018991925.1 Homarus americanus
GAATAATGATAAGTAGGAATCTTAAACCAAGTCAACAATGTGTATTTGCTCGAAACAAGGCTAGCAAAGTGTTTGGGTTCATACAAAGGAGTGTTAGCTACAAGACTGGTGAGGTTATCCTAAACTATATCTTGCGCTTGTGAGACCTCACTTGGATTATGCAGTGCAGTTCTGGTCACTGCACTACAGATTGGATATAGAATCCCTAGAAGGAATTCAGAGAATGACGAGACTAAACCCGGGCATTAGGAACCTTGAGGACAGAGACAGGTTAAATGTTTTTAATTTGCACTCCCTCGAGAGACGTTGAGTGAGGGGCTATATCATCGAGGTGTATAAATCGAAGTCAAGGTTAAACAAAGATGATATAACAAAGGTATTCAAACTATCCAACCAGGAGCAAACTCGTAACAATGGTTTTAAATTTGACGGCTAATATATAGGACTAACCCACGAGCGAGTTATTTTTATTACTGTTTATTTTCTTACAATATTTTCATCAGTGAGTTCTGATATAATAATCATTTATTGTGGAAATTGTTCGTTTCATAGATAATTAGGCGCCTAGGCGCGTGTAGTGGAATTCTTCCCTACAACTGCGTAGCCACGCCACCACCTGTTACAGTCTTCCCTAGCAACCAAGCGAGAGCTGTCCCCAACTCCAACAATAACAAATAATAATAATAAGCAGCATTATATAAATAAACCAATATTAATACAAAGGTCTGACGACCCAAGGGAGCAGAACAAAGATAAAACACCAATAAGAAAGATGAAGCGATCTGGTTGAGCCCAGATTCTTTCTACTCCTACTGTATTTCAGTTTCACCACTTTTCCTTCAACTCCTAATAATCTTCTTTCACCTCTTAACTAAAGACTTCGTATCGTATCGAGATTCATTCTGACCATTCTTCCTGAACAAGCAACATCTCCTCCAGCAAGCTCCACGCTGTTAACATTTCATTCAACCAGGAGGCCAGCAACAGGCAACATCTTCTCTAACGAAGCTCCTGCACATCTACCTCCTTCAACAAGCTACTCACAGCACGTCTCTACCAAGCAGCCCCTCACCACACAGCACCTCCAGCACCAGACTGTCTATCATATAACTTATATATATTATACAAGAAAACCACATTAGAGTTTCCTTCCATCCTGAGTGCTAGACAACATTAATATCTCGATACCCCTACACGCGCACTAGTTTATCTTGCCCGCGGGGGTAATGAGGCCTCGCTCTGCTGAGGTGCCATTCCAGCACAAGGGACAGTTTGTTTTTCAGCATGTCGTGTGAAGTTTGTCGCCGATCTCACATGGAAGTAATTTGTGAATTTAAGGGTAAAGACAACAAGACCCTTCAATTGTTTAAAGATCACATCATTATTCCTTTACATGGAGTCTGTTTATTTTCTTACATTGTTTTCATCAGTGAGTTCTGATATGATAATCATTTATTGTAGAACCCGCCAACACAGTAAATCATTCTGCTGCTCGGGGTGCATAGCGCAAATGCGGCCGTATTATCTCATGTCCAGAAATTGTCAAAAATTTCATCATATCATAGTAAGTTCTTTCTGTTTAATATACCTGGGGGTCCAGGGGCAGAGCACCCCAGTAAGGAAGTTAGGTAAGGTGAGGTAGGTTTGTTTGGTTAGATTGGTTAGGTCTGTTTTTCATACTCACAAATGTTAAGTAACGTTTATTTTTAAAATATCCATTTTTTTTACATATTTCCGCAAACTACAAGTGTCCACTAAAATATAACAGTGAAAATCCAGTGTTTTCATATTTTTTTCAATCAATTTCGCTCACTGGTTAGTCTTATATAATTACTAATTAGACAAATTTAGATTTAGGGGCAAGATAGGTAAACATTGGTAAGGAAATAGAGTAGTGGATGAGTAAAACAAGTTACCAAACATAATCAATAACGCAAATTCGCTGGATAGCTTCAAACATATTTTGGGTGGATATATGAGCAATAAGGGTAGGGTGTAAATGGGACTGCCCAGTTTGGAGGAAACTGCAGCAGGCCAATAGGCCTGCTGCAGTTTCCTCCATTCTTATGTTCTTATTATTACTGTTATTGATAATATTATTATTATTATTATTATTATTATTATTATTATTATTATTATTATTTGTAAAATAATAGGGGCCAGCACCTGAGGATTAAACAACCCAGCTTATTTAACTGGTGATTAATCACGCTAATGCTACCTGGGGGTTAGGTTACGTTTGAGTAGGTTAGGTTAGAATATGTTATATTAGGTTAGGTTAGATTAGGATAGATTAGGTTAGGTTAGATTAGGTTATGTTAGGTTAGAGTATGTTATAATAAGTTAGGTTAGCTTAGAGTAGGTTATACTGTATTAGGTTAGATTAGATTATGTTAGGTTAGATTAGGATAAATCAGGTTAGCTTAGATTGGGTTAGGTTATGTTAAGTTAGTGTATGTTATATTAGGTTAGGTTAGATTAATGTAGGTTATGCTGTATTAGATTAGGTCAGATTAAATTAGAGTATGTTATATTAGGTTAGGTTAGGTTAGATTAGTGTAGGTTATACTGTGTTAGGTTAGGTTAGATTACGTTAGGTTATGTTATGTTAGAGTATGTTATATTACGTTAGGTTATGTTATGTTAGAGTATGTTATATTACGTTAGGTTACGTTATGTTAGAGTATGTTATATTACGTTAGGTTATGTTATGTTAGAGTATGTTATATTACGTTAGGTTATGTTATGTTAGAGTATGTTATATTACGTTCGGTTATGTTATGTTAGAGTATGTTATATTACGTTAGGTTATGTTATGTTAGAGTATGTTATATTACGTTAGGTTATGTTATGTTAGAGTATGTTATATTACGTTAGGTTATGTTATGTTAGAGTATGTTATATTACGTTAGGTTATGTTATGTTAGAGTATGTTATATTACGTTAGGTTATGTTATGTTAGAGTATGTTATATTACGTTAGGTTATGTTATGTTAGAGTATGTTATATTACGTTAGGTTATGTTATGTTAGAGTATGTTATATTCGGTTAGGTTAGGTTAGTGTAAGCAATACTGTGTTAAGTTAGGATATTTTATGTTATATTAGGTCAGGTTAAGTTCGCATTACGGTTTATATAAATCAGGTGAGCCAAACTAGGGTGTCTACTTCAAGCCAACAGATAACACTTACAGCATTGAGGTTCTTTAGCGTAAAGGGATTATGCCACACTCCCTCCTGCTCCTCATCATTAGAGCCTCCCCACTGCCGGTCGCCACACCCTGGGGAGGTCATCAGGTCATCAAACACTTATACTACTACTACTACTATTAATATTACATAACTTAAGAATAGAGGGTGGTACCATAGCCTGCGGTCTACAACATATTTAGGTTAGGTTAAGTTAGGTTAGATTAGGTTAGGTTAGGTTAGGTTAGGTTAGGTTAGGTTAGGTTAGGTTAGGTCAGGTTAGGTCAGGTTAGGTTAGGTTAGGTTAGGTTAAGTTAGATATCTTTGTAGACAGGACGCCGATTATAAACAGGCAGCTGGAGTTGGCCGCCTACTGGGTGTGTTCTCTCGGTTCTTTCTCGCAGCGGATATAAAATACTCAACTTTTCAAATATAAATGAATTCCTGAATGAGATGCATCATGTAATAAATATCTGCGATGTTCTGAATTTATAGGAAATTTTGAACTTACGATGACTCGCTACTAGAAATTAAAATACTGTTGTAGTTTTTATCGGACAAAGTTGAAAGTGATATTTTGTAAGCTTTGACATGCACTGATGATAATTGTGAATAAATTAGCTAAGTATACGGTACATAAACGTCGAGGGACTCTGTAAACAAACACATCAAAGGACTCTATGTTTACAGAGTCCTTTGATGTTTGTGTTTAATTAGTTAGCAGACCTGTTTTAGTTGGATCATGAGATTACCAAATACATAATTCTCCTACTTTGAAAGTTGACTGGAAGTTCAATGATAGTCGTGTTGGAGATGTCCTCTGTGTTCCCCACCTCTCCTGGACGTTCCCACCTTTTCCCTACAACGAAATAATTAGTCAGTGTAATAATTAATTTGGGTTTGTTATAATCTAACCTAACCTAACTTATTGTAACGGTACCCAACTCATCCCATCCTAACCTGATCTAATCTCACCTAACCTAACTTAACCCATCCCTCGGTTGTCTAACATTCAGGTGAAATATACTGGGTGTCTAATATTCAGCAGTAACATGTTAAATCTTTGGCTGAAATAAACTTGGTTAATCATCCCGTGAAATAAACTGGGGTATCAAATCTTCAGATGAAATAAACTAGAACACAAGAACATAAGAAAATAAGGAGTCTGCAATAGGCCGGTTGGCCTCCGCATGGCAGCTCCTGTCGAGAGTCACAACCACTCTCTATCATCCAAGAATCTATCTAGCCTCCTTTTAAAACTTTCTAGCGTCCAAGCACTTACTACAAAGTTGCTAAGCTTGTTCCACTATTCTACCACCCTATTTGTGAACCAGTTTCTTCTTATCTCCCTCCTAAACCTAAACTTATCCAACTTAAATCCGTTTCTGCGAGTCCTATCCTGCTCGGATATTATAAGAATTGTCTCTATATCACTTTTATTGATTCCTTTCACCCACTTAAATACTTCTATCATATCTCCCCACACACTTCGTCTTTCTAGGGAATGCAAGTTTAGTTTCTTTAATCTATCTTAATAGGGAAGGTTTCTAAATCCCGGAATCATTTTCCTCATTCTTCACTGCACCTTGTCTTTGTCCTTGTTTTGGGAATTACTTGCCATTTCGCCTTTAGGCTATTTCGGCCGAAGTTGTTTTTTTTTTCCTGAGTCGTTTTCCTTGGACTTCTCCCTTTTGTTCCTTTTGCTTTTCAATTTCCATTCTTCTTCTTGGTCTTGTTCTGGTATATTCTCGTAAAAGTCTAAAAACGCTGATGATTTTAATGTTACTAAATCTGGCTTTTTTGTCTTTTCTCCGGTCTTGTTTAAATCTGGCTTCTTTTCTGTGGTCTTCTTAGGGCAGTGGTTCTCAACCTTGTTTGCCCCATGCACCCCTTTCACCATATGTCAGAATGTCATTCCCCCCCTCCTTTCCAAGATTGTCTGCCTCAAAAAGTGCATTCCAAATAATATGCATATAATACTGAAAATCCTTTATTTTTTCCATATTAGTACATATACTGTACATTTACAATTTTACATGGATTATTTTCATGGTGGAGTTTTACAAATTAAATGCCAATTGAAAATGTTGATGGATTTATAAAACTTGAATAAAAGTAAAATAGTTTTTTTTTTTTTTATAATGAATTACTTAACAGACCAAACTGAAGCATAATGCAATAAACAAAAAGTTCAATAGAATACCAGGATATTGTAAATTTGTAATTAATTTTATTCAGATGAAGATTACAGTCAATGAGAAACCTGTGATTGTTTTTTCTTCGCCAATTCTGGGATACGCGGAGGAGTGCTTGAAAGGGCACAACGCAGGTCATTTTCTACCTCTAATCTACTACGTTGCTTCGTTTTAATTTGCAACAGAGTTGAAAAGCCTGACTCACAAAGATATGTCAACACAAACGGAAGCAATGCACGGATAGCTCTTTCTGCCACTTTTGGGTAGGACTCGCACATCAAGGGCCAAAATTCTGTGATTGATTTCTCATCGAACATATCTCTTGCTCCCGAATCAGTTTCCCCCCCTGGGGGGCATTCCCCCCTGGTTGAGAACCCCTGTCTTAGGGTCTTGATTTTTCTTTTCTTCGGTCTTCACTATAAGGAGAGCCTCCTTGTAGCTCAGTTTTTTCTTGCTTCGCAGCTTAGCCACCCTACACTCCTCCCTCCACTTGGGACACTCCAGGTCGGAGGAGGAGTGAGGGCCACCACAAGCTGCACATTTCTTGGCGGGCGCCGAGCAGTTGGTGTGCTGGTGCCCGGGTGTCCCGCAACTGCAACAGACCTCCCGAGCTCGACACTTCCCTGCCAGATGGCCATACCTCTGGCATTTGTAACACCTTGGTGGTCTTCTTTCATACGGTCTTACTGGGATGTTCTCCCATCCCAGCAATACGGTGCTTGGTAGATTCTTTGGGTAACCAACCAGTGCAGTTACACTGGTCAGCTTCCGTACTATTGAGTGCTGGTCTCCGATCAGCTCGGCCAGTTCTTCTTTTTCAAGGTGTTCTATCTCGGTGTGGGAGATGACTCCCAACACCAAGTTATCCTCTGTGTGAGCTTCCACTAGTATCTTGATCCCGTTAATTTCTGTTATGTTGGCTATTTGCTGGGCCTGTCCCCATTCCGCGAAGGTGACGATAAGGCCACCACTCACTGGTCTACGGACGACCCTTGTCAACCCCCTGATTCCTAAGGAGTCAAAAAATTTCCTGAGGACAAGGAGGTTTAGTTGCTTGCGCGAAGGGCATGTGACTGGATACAGTCTTACGACCTTCGCCTGGTCACAGGTCAGCCTCATCGTCAGGTTCACTTAGTACCTCGGGAGCAGAGAAGATCTCGTCTTGCCGAGGTGCAGTTCTCGGTCTGCTGCACCGACTCCAGTGAATTGATATACATTCTATAATAAGGGCACCAGAAGTGAACAGCATAATCGAGATGCGGCCTGGTGTAATGGTAAGCAAGTTTCTTTACGCCATTTGCCTCTGTCTACCCAGCAGTAATTGGGAACCTGGATGTTAATCCCAGCCCCTAAGTGCTCATGTTAGTGACCAGAAGAAATGGCCGCCGTGGATCGTTGTGTTGTGGGGGAAGAGGGGCGGAGTGTGAGGAAGAGAAGAGGCAGGACGATGTGGTGCCAGGAGAGAATAGGGCAGTTGTTCAAACCCTGCCCAGTGGTAAGATAGTGGTAGTTGGGGACAGCCAGGTGAGGTTCTTAGATAGGACTTTTTGTGCAAGAGATAGGAAACGTAGGGCTAGGGTGTATTTTCCTGGGGCTGGGATAGGTCATGAAGCTGAGAGGATAGGTAGGGTTTTGTCAGGGGAGGGTGCCAAGCCAGTAGTGTGTCTTAGTGTGGGAGGTAACGACATCGGAAAGGTTAGGAGTGAGGAACTTTTCAAGAGGTATAGGGAGGCGCTGGGGAAGGTTAGGGATAGGGGAGGGTTGCCGATAGTACTGTATGTGGTGTCTTGCCTACAAGAGGAGTTGGTCGTGAATGGCTGTCCAGGGTAATTGCTATAAATTGCCGACTGGAAAAACATTGTGCAAGCAATGGTTGGGCATTCATTGATAACTGGCAACCATTCTATGGCAACGACTACCTGTACAGTCGTGACGGAGTACACTTGTCTCGCGCGGGGGTAAAGACGTTGTCTACATCCCTGGAGGGTAAAATTGTCACTCCAAAGGGGGGAGTTTCGCCAGTAGAGAGAGGTCGGGGTAAGTGGGAGTTAAAAAACAAGCAGGTCCTGGGGAGTAAAATTGGTTACTCAGGACAAGGGGTAACACAGGACAAAGGAAGGGTAGGTTTAAATGTATACTATACAAACTTGCTGAAAGCGGTTGTATGTACCGAGAATGTAGACGTCATAGCAATCACCGAAACTTGGGTGAATCTGGCGAGCAAGATCTTTTTATCAGAGTACCATAATAGAAGGGGACAACCTTTTTTCACAAGGACAGGGAAGGTAGGAAGGGGGGAGGGGTCGCACTCTTCGTCAGGGATACATTAAAATGTTGAATTAATAATTCAATAAAGGGTGAAATTGGAACCGAGTCTGAATGGGTAGAAATTCCGGAAGGAAGAGAAAAACTTGGGAAAGAAGCAGCTCAGCCCATATGGCAGAAAATGAGAAGGGCAGCAAAATACAACAACCTGTGCATTATGGGGGATTTCAACTTCAGAAATATTGACTGGGACAACATTGTAGGTGACTATGAATCTGAAGACTTCCCAGACGCAGGATAATATTTTGAAACAATTAATTACAGAACCTACTAGAGGTGACAATATATTAGACCTATTATTAACAAATAAAGAAAATATTATCAGAGATATCACAATTGGGGAAGAATTATGGAACAGTGATCACAGAGAAATCAGGTTCACCCTAAATTGGGAAACGAAAAACAATGACAATATAGTCAGAGTCCCAAACTTTCAATTGAGGCATCATCAGGGGTTAAGAAGGAACCTAGATGAGGTGGCCTGGGAACAGTCAGGTCAGTCCCCAGTAGGAACGGGTGAGGTCACAGGTGAGACAACAGTTGATTATGACTATAATATATTCACTCGTATACTACGTAAAGCACAAGAACAAAATATACCAAACAGAAAAATTAGGTCATATAAGAATGAGCCAAGATGGATGACCAAAAAACCTTAAACATGACATAGGAAAAAAGAAAGGAATTTATAAGAAATTAAAGGGAGGGGAGGAGCAGCTCAGAAATAGGTATAATGAACTATCTAGGAATGTTAAGAAAGGTGTAAGGAAGGCAAAGAGGGACTACGAAATCAGGATAGCAAGAGAATCCAAGGCGAATCCCAAAGGAATTTTCCAGGTATATAGGACAAAGTGGGCCTTTAAAGTCAGAGAGAGGGGAAGTGATCGATGATAGTGAGTAAATAAGCAAAGCATTCAACAGCTACTTTTTATCAGTTTTCACAGAAGAAATTCACGAGGAAATTCCAGAGGTGGAACTGATATTTAGGGGAAATGACGAAGAAAAATTAATGAATATCACTATCAGAAAAGAGGATGTTCTTAAGAAGATAAATAAATTAAAAAAGACAAAATCCCCAGTGTCGGATGAAATTTTCCCTCGAGTTTTGAAAGAGTAAGGAACAGATTTATTTACAGATTTATTTACAAAATCATTAGACACGAGAGTTGTGCCAGACTTGTGGAAACAGGCAAATGTAGTACCCATATTCAAAAAGGGAGACAGAGCATCTGCGTCAAATTACCGGCCGATTAGTTTGACTTTAGTAGCGAGGAAATTTCTTGAATTAATTATAGCAAATAGCATCAGATCGCATTTAGAGAAAAACAAATTAGTCTACGACTTGAGCAGAGCGTTTGACAGAAAACCACATCAGAGGCTTCTGAGAAAAGTTAAGGCTCATGGTATCGAGGGGAAAGTATTAAATTGGATAAAATCATGGCTCACCGATAGAACACAGAGGGTCAGCGTAGATGGTGTTAAATCTGAGTGGGGCTTTGTTACCAGTGGGGTTCCCCAGGGGTCAGTACTGGGCCCACTCTTGTTCATAATCTACATGAACGATCTAGAAGTGGTTCCCAACCTTTTTTCTAGCGACCCCAATCATGCACCTCTAGCCATGACCGCAACCCCACTACTTAAGGTTAATATATATATACGGTATATATATGTACATATATATATATATATATATATATATATATATATATATATATATATATATATATATATATATATATATATATATATATATATATATATATATATATATATATATATATATATATATATATATGCTGATAACCACAAGGAAAGAAGAAAACACAAGTTCCCAAGCACTTTCGTGTAATTCACATCTTCAGGGGTGAGTACAGACTGTACTCACCCCTGAAGATGTGAATTACACGAAAGCGCTTGGGAACTTCGTGTTTTCTTCTTTCCTTGTGGTTATCAGCATATATAGATCACGCGCATACTGTATATATATATATATATATATATATATATATATATATATATATATATATATATATATATATATATATATATATATATATATATATATGTAACCGGTCGGAATTTACTGGACTTTAATTTCTCACTTGACTTGGGGTTTATTAAAAATTAATAGATGGTAATGGCAGTGGAAGCGCCCCTTTGAGAAAAATCCCGAACCAGCACAAGAACACTTAAATCTACTAAACAAAATGAATTGTCCGTGACCGTGGAAGGATAGCGTCTGTGACTGGGATGAATGAGACACACTGTAAAATTTAGACACTTATATTCCCTCCAACACTACAAACACAATCAAATAATGGTACACCAATATGCGCACCTCTTAACTTAAACTTAAAACTCTACTCTGAGGAATAAAAGTTATACATGATATAGAAATTGTTAGAAACTCAGGCAACAATAAATTTGAAGTATTAAGAAATGTTGCTTGCACACATGAAACAGGCCTTAAGGGCTTTCACAAAATAATATCAGTCACTTAGGAAATGGTATTAAAAAATAAGAAATTAAATACCCTACAATGAATAGGCCTTAGGGCTTTCAACAAAATAATATCAGTCACTGAGGAAATGGTAATAAAAATTAAGAAATTAAATACTCTACAATGAATAGGCCTTAAGAGCTTTCAACAAAATAATAGCACCCCAACAGATGCACACTTCCTAACCTAACTTAACCACTACTCTGGGGAACAAGGTTATACCTGAGATCAGAATTATGAAGAACAATTAGATGCATTAAAAGAATCAAATCACAGCATCACTCTGGTTCCACTTAATGGCACAAACATTAAAGAACAATACTATCAAAATTATTTAGGACTATTTAACTACACACGTCAAGATAATATCAGTCTGAGGAATGGTGTTAACTACACCCGTAATAAGGAAGATAAAATGTTCCTCTAGGTATCTCCTAGAGTCCTAGACTCACGGTCTCAGTGTGTGACCATTAATATACTCAGATAGCCTCGGTGTACTCCCAGTGCATCCATGGGCAGGAAGAGAGTGAGCCAATCAGACCTTGTGCAGTTGAGAGGAGCTTTGGCTTCCCGTTAGCAAGAGGGTTTCACTAAGCGGCTCGGGACATGTGGTGTTGTGAGCCGACGTGTTGTGAGCCGTCCGGGTGGACGGCTAGATTCCCTCAAGAGATCCTTTGGTACCCCGTTAAACAGTGACAGGCCTACTCTGATCGGTCCAATGGCGACAATCGCCACCCTCAATCATCAACGGCAGTCTCAAACGGCAGTCAATCTCTCGCAGTCAAACTCCGGTCAACTCCGGTCAACTCCAGTCAAGTGGGTTCTGACGGAAACCCTGAAATGAACTCACTGTTAGCTCTAGTTTACTTTACCACTGCCCTATCTAACCCTGTCTGAGATCGCATGAGACTTGCTTGTTATACGGCAATAGCGCAACACAGGTGACTAGGCCACGTGACTATTTCTGTGACAGACGCGCAGGGACGTCTTGTTTTGTTTGAATCCTCCCAGCGACTGAGAACCAGCCAGCGTCGCGTCCTCTCAAGGCGTTAGCTTAGGCCTACGTGACATATTTTCCGCCTAACTAATAACTCCTTGGGACACACTTAACATTATTCAGACTGATAAACGATCTATAATAATTTCAAATTCAATAATAGTCCCTTACTTCATGAATCGCATCATTATTAATTCGGTAAATTACATTTAATATCATATAGGCCTAGTTCCGCAATCTCTCGCTACGAGCAGGCAGCGCTCCCTCCCCTCAGATGACCTTGAACGCTCAGTATCACTCATGGCGGGGCATTTGAAATTACTCTGAAATTTCTGAATATTACAATCGACCCCCCTAAAAAAAGACAGCACTGTCCTCATGTGCTGAGAAAACCATACATACGACCCCCCCTAAAAATTTGTTCTAAGGACTGCATCTCACCCCTTTAACGTGCTAAATGCAGCATTTGTCTTCTCTTCTCTCCTTTTCTCTCCCGCTAACACTCGACCCCCCTAAAAGAAAACAGCACTGCCCTCATGTGCTGAGCGAACATACATACGACCCCCCTAAAAATTTGTTCTAAGAAACTGCATCTTACCCCTTTTTGCTAAACGCAGCATTCCCGTCTTCTCTTCTCTCCTTTTCTCTCCCGCTAACACTCGACCCCCCTAAAAGAAAACAGCACTGCCCTCATGTGCTGAGAGAACAACTTAGAACCCACCTTCAACTCTGTACTATTCCACTCGCAGCTAGCAACTCCATTTCTTCCTAGCCCAACTCAACCCAACCAGAACATCACGCTCCCCTTTTGCCTGGCCCTTAACTAGAGAACCAATGTCAAAATTAATACCAGCCCAAAACAAACATGCTCTCCTTTGGCCTGGCCCTTGAACTAAGAGGAACCAGTGTCAAAAAAATACTCAGTCCATCTCCAACTTGCTCTCCTTTGCCTGGCCCTTGAGCTAAGAGGAACCAGTGTCAAAACAATACTCAGTCCAAAACAAACATCCTCTCCTTTTGCCTGGCCCTTGAACTAAGAGGAACTAGTGTCAAAACAATACACAGTCCAAAACAAACATGCTCTCCTTTTGCCTGGCCCTTGAGCTAAGAGGAACCAGTGTCAAAACAATACACAGTCCAAAACAAACATGCTCTCCTTTTGCCTGGCCCTTGAGCTAAGAGGAACCAGTGTCAAAAAAATACACAGTCCAAAACAAACATGCTCTCCTTTGCCTGGCCCTTGAGCTAAGAGGAACCAGTGTCAAAAAATACACAGTCCAAAACAAACATGCTCTCCTTTTGCCTGGCCCTTGAGCTAAGAGGAACCAGTGTCAAAACAATACACAGTCCAAAACAAACATGCTCTCCTTTTGCCTGGCCCTTGAGCTAAGAGGAACCAGTGTCAAAAAAATACTCAGTCCACGTCTCCGAACCTCATGCCGGCAAACCAACCCTCTGACAATGTACCAGTCCATATTAGTGAGGCCCTGGACATTACAACCGTACTCTCAATCCCGCTCATGACAGCAACTCAATCCCGCTCATGACAGCTACTCAATCCCGCTCATGACAGCAACTCAATCCCGCTCATGACAGCAACCACTACTCAACGCACATCTCTGACCTAACCATCTCTCCAATCCCCTCTGCCCTACTCACAACTCCTCCAACTCACCCCCTACAACCTGCCTTTTCTCATTACCATGCACCCTAAACTGCAATCGGTCGGCTTCGTCTTGTCTCTCAGCTGGAGGGCTCGATCAACCTCTCTGAACTACTTACGTACCCCTATATTTCCCACTTGGACCTCACACTTCCTTGACTGCTGGACATGTGCCTGACATTCACCCCTTGTTTCCTCCCTGAACCGTTGAATGTGTGCCTGAGACTCCCACTTGAACCTGTTTACCTGTGCTTGATAATCCCTCTTTAGGTCTCCGAACTCCTCTCTCAGCTGTACCAAGGTCCCGCGGCCGTCTCTCTTCCTCCTCATACACATCTCTACTGTCAAGCCTAACCAACTCAGTCCGGGCACAAGGATGAGCATCAGTGCGAGTTCAATCCCTACCATTACTAACCAACACATGATGGCGTTCATTATCCCAACCACAGTACTATCAGTCACGACATTAAAAACTACGCTCTGCTACCATTTGTAACCGGTCGGAATTTACTGGACTTTAATTTCTCACTTGACTTGGGGTTTATCAAAAATTAATAGATGGTAATGGCAGTGGAAGCGCCCCTTTGAGAAAAATCCCGAACCAGCACAAGAACACTTAAATCTACTAAACAAAATGAATTGTCCGTGACCCGTGGAAGGATAGCGTCTGTGACTGGGATGAATGAGACACACTGTAAAATTTAGACACTTATATTCCCTCCAACACTACAAACACAATCAAATAATGGTACACCAATATGCGCACCTCTTAACTTAAACTTAAAACTCTACTCTGAGGAATAAAAGTTATACATGATATAGAAATTGTTAGAAACTCAGGCAACAATAAATTTGAAGTATTAAGAAATGTTGCTTGCACACATGAAACAGGCCTTAAGGGCTTTCACAAAATAATATCAGTCACTTAGGAAATGGTATTAAAAAATAAGAAATTCAATACCCTACAATGAATTGGCCTTAGGGCTTTCAACATAATAATATCAGTCACTGAGGAAATGGTAATAAAAATTAAGAAATTAAATACTCTACAATGAATAGGCCTTAAGGGCTTTCAACAAAATAATAGCACCCCAACAGATGCACACTTCCTAACCTAACCTAACCACTACTCTGGGGAACAAGGTTATACCTGAGATCAGAATTATGAAGAACAATTAGATGCATTAAAAGAATCAAATCACAGCATCACTCTGGTTCCACTTAATGGCACAAACATTCAAAAACAATACTATCAAAATTATTTAGGACTATTTAACTCCACACGTCAAGATAATATCAGTCTGAGGAATGGTGTTAACTACACCCGTAATAAGGAAGATAAAATGTTCCTCTAGGTATCTCCTAGAGTCCTAGACTCACGGTCTCAGTGTATGACCATTAATATACTCAGATAGCCTCAGTGTACTCCCAGTGCGTCCATGGGCAGGAAGAGAGTGAGCCAATCAGACCTTGTGCAGTTGAGAGGAGCTTTAGCTTCCCGTTAGCAAGAGGGTTTCACTAAGCGGCTCGGGACATGTGGTGTTGTGAGCCGACGTCAGCTGGGCACCCAGACGGCTAGATTCCCTCAAGAGATCCTTTGGTACCCCGCTAAACAGTGACAGGCCTACTCTGATCGGGCCAATGGCGACAATCGCCACCCTCAATCATCAACGGCAGTCTCAAACGGCAGTCAATCTCTCGCAGTCAAACTCCGGTCAACTCCGGTCAAGTGGGTTCTGGCGGAAACCCTGAAATGAACTCACTGTTAGCTCTAGTTTACTTTACCACTGCCCTATCTAACCCTGTCTGAGATCGAATGAGACTTACTTGTTATACTGCAATAGTGCAACACAGGTGACTAGGCCACGTGACTATTTCTGTGACGGACGCGCAGGGACGTCTTGTCTGTGTGAATGCTCCCCGTGACTGAGAGAGAGCCAGCGTCGCGTCCTCTCAAGGCGTTAGCTTAGGCCTACGTGACATATTTTCCGCCTAACTAATAACTCCTTGGGACACCCGTAACATTATTCTGACTGATAAACGATCTATAATAATTTCAAATTCAATAATAGTCCCTTAACTTCATGAATCGCATCATTATTAATTCAGTAAATTACATTTAATATCATATAGGCCTAGTTCCGCAATCTCTCGCTATGAGCAGGCAGCGCTCTCTTCCCTCAGATGACCTTGAACGCTCAGTATCGCTAATGGCGGGGCATTTGAAGTTACTCTAAAATTTCTGAATATTACATATATATATATATATATATATATATATATGTATATATATATATATATATATATATATATATATATATATATATATATATATATATATATATATATATATATATATATATATATTATTCCTGGGTGTGGGGTATAACTATACATACCTATTATTTAACGAATTGACAGTGTAAAAAAAAGGTACTGTAAGGATGCTAAAAAAACAAAAATAACATGGTTCAATTTTATTTTAGTATACAAGATAATAATTTTTCATTAATGTAATACGCATTTAAACAAACTATACAGAAGGCTTAATCTTAACGAAACATGTACTTCAATGTTGAGATGAAATACTATTGTTTTGTTACATCCCACAAAGAATAACTAAACATGAAAATGTCTCTCATCAACTTCGAAATCAGAGTTGGATAATCTCATCTAATGGGAGCCTTGAGCCTGGATCTGGCTGGTAAGTTTCTCCAGTCGGGGCTCAGTCGTGGAAAGTGCTACTCTCAAATCGTGTTCAGGTTGCAACCGATTCCTGCTGTTTGTTTTGATGAGAGCCAGAGCGGAAAACCCGGATTCGCACAAATAAGTAGTAGCGAATGGCAAGAGCACTTTCACAGCTTCGCTTCCAAGGACTGGTTTCTCCTTCTTAACAGCAGTCCAGAACACGCCGAGTGACTGTCGCTGAAAGTTGAAGAGGAGAGTTTCATCATGTTGTACTTCGATGAGCTCCTCTTGGAGACTTAGAATGGAAGACTCTTCTTCTGAGAGGTCTTCGACTTGGACATCGAAGGGTCTGCGCACCCATTTGTATTTCTCGTGTAATTCTTCATCCGGAATATATCTGTCGAACTCATCACTCAACTTCTCAAGATGCTCAACAATGATATTTTGTACGTCCAGAAGTGAGACGTCTTCTTTATCTTTGAGAAAAAGGTTCAAGAGTGGAAAAGACGCAGCATTCCCCTGTTCAATCTTTCCCTTCCACAATCTCAGTTTCGCCTTCAATGCCTTGAGTTTTTCTGACAAAGTGACATAAGTTTCATCCCTTCCTTGCATGGACTTGTTCAGCAAATTCAACTCAGAGAATATATCTGCCAGATATGCCAGCTGAAGCAACCACCTTGGTTCCGAAAGCCTTGATGCTAGTGCGTGTTTCTTCTCGTTCAAGAATATTTCAACCTGTGTACGCATTTCAAACACTCTCTGGAGCACTTTCCCTCGAGACAGCCACCTGACGGCAGAGTAGTAAAGCAGGTGTTAATACTCCGACCCCATATCAGAGCACATCTGGTTGAACAGCCTTGAATTCAGAGCTGATGATTTAATAAAGTTTACTATTTGAATCACATCTTCCATCACAGACTAAAGCTCATGTGACAGTTTCCGGGAGGCAAGGTTTTCCCGGTGGCGCAGACAATGAACCACTATCACTGTCCCTAGCATTGCCGGTGCTCCGTCTGAGCACACACTGAAACACTGATCCCGCTTAGGTTTTCTTCCTTGATGAAGTTGTCAACCAACTTGAACAGATCCTCACCTGTTGTTGTCGTCTCCAGTCGTTTACAGAACAGGAAGTTCTCTTCCATGTCGCTCTTCCCTTGGTACCGTGCATATACCAAGAGCTGTGCATCGTCACTGACGTCAGTTGACTCATCCAACTGCAAGCTGAATTTTCCGCTCTCTTTGATGGCAGTCACTACTTGTTCTTTGATGTATGCCGACATTTCTTGAATCCTTCGGCTGAGTGTGTTGTTTGACAGTGGAATAGTTTCAGTCTTTTTCACTGCATCATCTCCGATAACAGTGCGAACCATATCAAGGACTGCTAGTTTCACCAAATTTTCCCCATTTGTGTGTGGCTGTTTACACTTAGCAATTCTTTTTGCAACCAGATAGGATGCAATTGTTGCTTGCCGAACATAAAACACTGTTGTGTTCATAGGGGTGTCTAACCGCTGACGCTTCAGTTGTTCTTAAAATACTGGCGGCCTTTCTCTGCCAGCGTCGGATGTTTTCCCTGGAGATGGCGCCTAAGCCTGTTTTCTTTGAGTTACTCGTGGCTGAGCACTTCGCCACATATAACGCATTGAGGTTTTTTGACCCCATGATCGATGAGAAGCGTGAACCCAATGTCAAGGAATTCTTCTCTGTACACCCGCTTGCTGGACATCACTGAAGAATCTGAAATTAAATATATACTTGCTTACTCATGCATCAGGCAAGAGATGCTCTTTGGTACAAATTTAAAAAAACGCAACGCACATGTATGGAAGGTAAAATTAGCATCAACTTGTGCAATCAATTATCACTGACATGCTGTGGTACAATACTTCGTCATCTACCCCTTTCCCTTCACCCCACCCCTTTCCATTTACCCTCCACCCTTACACCCGCTTCCATTTTTTTTTCTTTTTTTTTAGGTTAAGGTGAGGAATGGATGGAAGGCATGCTGGGGCTCAAGGCACAGCCAGACATGAGGGATAGAGAAGTCACAACATATAGACGTGAGGGGAAAGGTTGGAAAAGATGTTTAATGAGTTAAACAGAGGGGGACAACACCCCTTGCTTTACATATTACAGAGTTTGTTGGCTACCTAAGCTAACCTAGGATTTAGGATGAGGTTGAACAATGGTTACTTCAGTAGACAATGACTAGATTGATTTTACAATTACAAGTTTATTAAAATCTTATACTGTATTACGTTATGGACTCACTAGAATCTAGATTGTGACTTGGTAAATGTGAACTTAAATCATCTAAGTTTTAATCTAAGGTGGATCACTGTGGCAGACATAGATGGGTCGCGGGTTGGGTTGTTGTAGTGCGGACAGACTCCGGGGCCACCAGGCGTGGGGTCGCCCTCCGTTGATGTCTTCCCCGCGTAGGAGGTCTGGGCTGTGAGGGTCGTCCAGGAGTTTGTCCCAAACCTTCTTCCCTAGGCGATGGAACCTGAAGTTGAGAGCCTCTGTTTTATTTCTTAGGTGGATGGTTTCCACTGTCTCCTGGTAGGGTGGCGCTTGGCCACTGGCTGATCTCAAACACTTGTTTTGGAAGCTCTGTAGTTGTTGTAGTTTAGTCTTCCCGAGTGTGACGAGTGGTATATATGGGTACTCCAACACAGGCCTCACCAGCGCCTTGTACAGGTAAACTTGTATCTTCTCAGGCATCAGTTTAAAACGATTTAATTTAGCTGCAGCGACTTTACCTTTATTTAGTCTGTCCTTCACATGAGAAATGATGCCCGTCCGAGAGATGATGAGGCCGAGCAGCCTGCCTTGTTTAGAGTACTCAATATCCTTATCGTCGATCATCAATGGCGCCGGCTTGAATTTGGTTATGGGTATGACCTCGAATTTCATTTTGTTTGTTTTTATTTTCCATTTATTTTTATACTCCCAGACACCCTCTATTGCCCGAGCAGTGAGTCGCGCCATCCTTGCCGTGGACCTTCCTGGGCAGGTGACGATCTGTGTTACATCGTCAGCATACATGACGTACTCGCTGCCGACGATTGGGGGGTGGCAGGTCAGCCGTGTAGAGCGTGTAAAGGGTTGGTGAAAGACAAGAGCCCTGAGGCACGCCACTCGAGAGTGAGAATTCTTCTCCAAAATGTTCTTGCATCTTGATTTTGGTTCTGCGGTCCGTAATGAAGTTGCACAGCAGGCTCGTCAGGTTTTCGGGTAGCCTCAGTTGTATGATCTTATACTGCAGCCCCACGTGCCAGACTTTGTCAAACGCCTTGCTGACGTCCCTCAGTACTATGTTGCACTGCAGGCGGCCAGTCATGGCATTGGCGATCTGCTCGTAGGCCTGAGCTATAGCTGTGGATGTGCCTCGGTATTGGCGGAAGCCGAACTGGCTGGGATTATGCACGTCTTCGTCTTCCAGATACATCCGCAATCGCTTGTTGACTATTTTTTCGAAAATTTTGGCAGGTACTTCTAGTAGCGATAGTGGTCAAAAGTTTTCGACTTTGTTTGGAGACTTCCCTGCTTTTGGTATGAGGCGAATAACGGCGATTTTGAACATCTTAGGGAAGTATCCAGAGGCGAGGCAGGCGTTGCATACATGAGCAAGCCTCTCTATCATGTTGTCGGGGAGTTGAGCCAGGATCTTTTTCTTAATGTGACTTTGCCCAGGTGATTTGTTTTTAAACCCTTTTATGACGTCAGGTAGCTTCCGTCCACCAGTTTAGTGAAGTCAGCCCGTGGGAGCGGCTGGAGCAGGTGCTGATGGTCCTGCAACTGACCTAAAAAGTCCTCCTCAAACTCCCTGTCGAAGCCCTCGTTCTCCTGTTCACTAATGGTAAATATCTTCCGTAAATATCGCTGATGTATTTGTTCTTGGTTTTCCTCCACGAATATTTTTACGTTGTTTTGGTCGAGCAGGTAAAGGACCGTGCTAGAGGTGGAACCCATCAGTCACTTGATACCTTTCCAGAATGCAGCAGAATCGCGGTAATTGTTGGCTGCCTCCCACACCAAGGCGGCCCACCTATATTCATGTAGACGTTTACTCTCGTGCTGGATGTCCGTCTGTAGCTCTTGCGTCCACCCGCTGATACTGGCTAGCTATCTCACGTGATCTTACTGGACACTGAGCTGCCTCAGCTGGTGACTAGTGTGAGGATGGGAAATGGTCCTGTGAGTGGAGGTCGGTATGTTGTTGTCCATCTCCGTCTTCACATCCGTGTACCATTGTTCGACCGCGTCGTCGATGTCATTGAGGCTGACTTCTTCCAGGTTTCTCCCCTACTTGAGACTGAGAGACTTCTTGAAGGAGTCCTAGTCTGACCGATTGAGGTTTGACCTGATGTTGGCGGGGATCATAATGGGATTGGATGAGAGCATCACGACGACTGGCAGGTGATCGCTGGTACTGATGGGACCGGCGGTAACGTGCCTGTTCAGGACGGCCTCGTTGTTAGAGAGGATTATGTCGGGTGTTGTGGCACTGGCACGTCTGATCAATGTCGGGAAATCTGGCCCGAGGTGTTGCAGTTTTCCTCTTCTGATGTTGTCATACATCACCACACCGACGTTGTTCTCATTACCGTGTCCGAGTATGGCGTGGCGCGCATTTAAGTCCTCTATGATGTATGTTGGTTTTCTGTGGCGTAGCAACTGGTTGAGGTCTTGTTCGGGCAAGTAAGGACGTCTGGGAGGTAAGTACATTGCGCATATGATAACAGATCCCCTAGTTGTCTCCACCTGCACGCCCAGAACTGAATCCTCGAAGTCTGGCAACACTCTGTGACTCAGCCGTGACCTGATGGCCACAGCGACACCATCGTTCAGCTCACCTGTCATGTTCCTCTGGTATACAGTGTAACCAAAAATTTTAAGCTTACTTTCGTCCTTTATGCCAGTACTGTTTAACAGAATGATGTCTGGGTCTAATTGACAGTATAAGTTAGACAGATCGTTACGTCTATTAAGGGACCAGTATAGGACATTATGTTGGACAATTTTCATCCTGCTAAAGACTGCCATTTCGGAGACTGTAGCTTGGGGCGTCGCTTGAAGTGTTTGCTCGGCTTCTGCCATTTCTAAGGGGACGGATCTTCTTAGCAGAGCCTTCGGACATCTGCTTGTCAGTTAATGGCGGGCCTTCGAACTTCTCGTCACCCATATACAGGAAGGTGTTCAGGTCCTGGGCCTGCGTGTCGAAGTAATCAACTGATGCTTCAGCTCGAGGGTCTTGTTCCTCTGTGGAGTAAGTCGCTATCATCTGGTTGCAACCATTGACTGTAGTTGCAGTCCGATGGTCACTGTCGTCGCTGGGAGTACATATATTGGGGTCACGGAGATTTACGGTGTAGTTGGAGCTGTGATCCCAGGAGGACTGACTGGCCACGTCGGGACTACGGTTATACTGACTTTTGTCTAAGTCAGGCAGGTCATGGTCTATTTCTGGAGTGGGCTGAGGTCGTCGATAAGTCGTTGAGTGGGTTACTGCCTTCAGGATTTCTTTTGAAGGGACTTTGTCGCTTATTTCAACAGGTGCAATGTTGTTCCTGGTTAGTGTCTCGTTGAGGTGATTCGAGAATGAACCTGGATGAACCATGTTCATGTGATGGGCATGTAGGTAAGACAAGTATATAGTGGTGGCTTTGGACTCGTCCAGTTGTGGAGAGGAGACGCTCCTGATGCTCTCAGCCACTGCGTCCCTCATGGCGCCCAGTGACTCAGTAACTGCCTGTCTTATTGAGTCCTTGGTGGTTCTTATCTCTGATTGCAGGACTTCCATGGTCTAGCTGACATTGTTGAGTTTTTGGGAGTCTGCTTGAGTTTCTTTCAGAGCGTCTTTTAGGGTTTGGCTTAAGCCATGATCGTCGACTGAGTGGTCCTTTCTATGGTGTTAGAAATTTCCCTGGTTTCTTTTTGTTTGGTCATTTCGGTCAGTTTCTTCACTGTTTCTTGAGTTACCTGTTTCCTGACCAGGCA